>NC_141052.1:2505000-2785000 GCF_041138505.1 Cibotium barometz
AAAGTGCCTATCGACCCTCTTAATGGTCACATGAGCACTTGGACCATTGCAGTGTTCAAAGCAGCGACATGGGCCTATAATAGCATTGGAACACAAATGCTCATGGATCACACCTTATGCATTCAATACCACATTCTATGGGCAAAGATTGTGGATGCGATCTATGGAGCTATGAAAGGAAAAGAGCATTTACCTGAAGTGATTGAGTGCTTAAATCAAACCGTGGAAAGCAAGCATGCTATGCGGAGCACTCTCCTAACACTGCTTGCGCAGGACCTCGCTCTTGGCCAGCTTAAATAATACTCTATCGACCACAACAAAGCTCAAACTCTGTTGATTCTATGAGCTCTAGAAACATGGCCATATGTGAGCCTACTAGACCTGAGAGTAGCCGAAGCTCTACTCATATCCAAAGCTCTAGCTTGCAAGACCTACAAGAAACCAAGTCCAGTAGACCCGATTTCCATTGTACTCGTTGTGATATAGACCGCTTGATCAAGGATTGTCCTACACATGCTGCTCAAAAAAGCCTAGTGCTAGCTCAAGACTTGACTACCTGATAATAACAAGCCGCATAATTAGTTCCAAGCACATCATGTTCTACTTCTCACATGTCGCCGGCCGTCGGGCTTTTCGCGCCACACACTTATAGTCATCAAGGAAATTGATGTAAAAATGAGTGGGTTGATGAATCGCAATACAAACTCGATTGGGCTATCACAAGGACCCTTAAGAACCTGGACAAATGGATTGCTCGGGGCCCAAGACTGGCAATACAATATTAAGAAGCAAGTTCTTATGGATTTGGCCAACAGCTATATAATATTAATTGGCAAGAAATCTTATTGTTTATCGGTGTCTCCAAAAAAAGGTGGTGAGCACTTGCTAGAGGTTGCCAGTTACCTCATGAGCATAGTACAAAGTGAGCGGCAACAATTAACATGCCTTATGCCTGCTCAAGAAACTACACCAACCAACTCTACCCTATCCCTAGTGGATCTGGCATGCCAACTAGCTGAACCAAGCCAAACCCCATTAGACTTTACAAATCAAGAGTCAAAGGACATCTAGTCTACACACAACCCTCACAAGTAGCACATGAAAAATAAATGCAGGTCACAATGCCAAACTCTATAATGAATCTAGCACCTCAAGAGGCACACAATGACTAAAACCGATCTGTTAGTGCCCAACCATTACTCAAGCAATCCTGAGACAACCTACCTCTCAGAGGCTCCAAAAAACTTGACAAATGTTGCTTCATCTTCTAGAGGATATTTGAGCACATGGACGAATGGGGTACTCAAAGTGTAGATTGGGTATACAACATTAAGACCCAAGTACTCATGGACATGTCCATACAGCAAATCTATGAAGTCATTTGGCAATAAATTGTGCAAGCTATATCTAGTATCGTGAAATGAGCTGAGCACCGTCAAGAGGTGACTAATTGCATTGCTAAGGTAGTTTAGAATAAGCGACGCTTACAACTGCCCTACCTACAAATGTGCCCAAGCCACTAGCTCAAGCAAACAAGGTAGAAACTTAGGTTCCGAAACTTGTGGAAACACCACCTCAAACCCCATCATGTATCTCCTCTAACATGCCACCAATGGGCTTTGCAAAGCCACAAGAAAGAAATGCACCCTTGCAGAGACCAGAAGGAAGCCCAATGCCCCTAAGTTTTGCTAAAATTACTTCTTGATCTCTTAAAACAAAGGATGAAAAGGTTGCTAGCTTATTGCCAGCTCCCATACCTCAGCTTGAACCAAGTGATGTGAAAGTAAATTTTCTCAATAAGAAGAACCTGAAAGTGCGAGGTCAGATGAAAACTCATATCCCCCATGATAGCCAACTCTTGGTGTGAAGCTGTTTTGTAATGCCTGTGAGAAAGCTTAAGGAGCCTATCATACTTAAAAGGGGCTGGGAGACCAACATTGAGTCCGGCCGATGAGGCAAACATTGCAAGTGGGTGTATATTAAGTGTTTCTAACTCTAAATCTACACACCCCATGCACAAACCACTCCACAACCCACTCTAAAAGAAGAGTCACTATGGGGAAGAATCAACATCGTGCAAACATATTGCCACCTCCTCCAACCCACCAACACCCATCTCACCTAGTAGGTCATAAGATTCATCTTCCAGGCCCAACTTTCCTAAGAAGAAGAGCCGTAGTAGGAAAGCCACACAAAAGAAACCATCGTAATCGAACTTTCAAGAGGTTTTAAAAATATCTCCACGTGCTAAACATAGACAAACACCACAAAAAAGAAAAAGGGGAAATAACTACAAAAAAAATATCCATACAATAGATTTATCCATCGCCTCCACATTTGGAAGTCCACCATCTCCATCATCTTTTCAAGAACAATCGAAAATGTTGGTGAAACAATCTCTCTAATCCATTCTTATCAAAGTACCCTGCCACCATTTCAATTGGATAGTAAAAATCTGGCAGTAGCAAGGTGCACCACCACAACTCAAGTGCTCGTATTGGAGTCAACATGGAAAGGATCGCTAAAAAAGGCCTACAAATCATTGAAGGTGTGATGTGATTTAGGAAGGGGGGACTACCCATATAAACCCTACTTTTGTACCCCCCCTAACCACACTAACTCCCTGATAACCACTAGACTTTAAATTAAAGGGAGCATTATACACAAATTATACCAAATATACAAAAAAGAAAACACCAAAAATTATCTATTTTTTTAAAAGAGAAAAAACAAAATTAGAACAACAAGAGCACTATACTAAGGATCAAAAAATTATGAAACCCTCACACTTGAGCTTGCTTACATCTTACCTTCTGCTATGAGTTTAGTTATTGCAACTCATCAAACTCCAACAAATCAACAATAGATCTCCATGTCTAGATCACCCGCACAACAATGAAGACATGTCCCTTGTTAACTTCTATTCTTCCACGAATGCCGACAAATCTTATGGGATACATGCAAAGTAAACTAATTCAGCAGGTGCATTCAATTCTTACTCTACTTTCTCATATGTTTTTCTGACTATTAATTAATTTTTTATATCATGTGTTTGTTAGGAAAAAATAATATGAATGGTCTAAAATTTCCATTAGTTGCTTAAAAGATAACTATTAAAATTATACCTACTAATTTCTAAACTAGGCTATTTTAATATTTATCTTTGTAGCTAATTACTTGGATTTAAGACTAGTTATACCAAGAAAAGTGAAATAAATGCATGCAATGTCCACTAGTATTTACTGCACTTAATATGTTTTCTACAAGAACAATCTACTTGTGGTATTATTCCAATGCAGATTTGGCTAAGACCTCACATCCTACAGCTCCCAAAGGATGCACTCCTTCTAATAAAAATTCAACCTTTCGTGGATGTGGCATTGACTACTCTTCGATAGCTTTTGAGGACGAAATCTGCATTAGGAAGGGGGCATGTTACCCCTTGTCATTGGAGACTCCTATAGCATCAATTTTGGCCACACATTCATTTCCACATGTTTCGACCACGTCAACGGCAACATTGGTTTCATTGGATATATTATGTATGGTATATTTTGTGTGTGTGATCTCGCCAATTGTCTATGAAAGGCACACTACGGGATCACAATGTGAGTTACTAAGGTTCCATCAGCCTAGGCAGTCTATGACACACAAGGAACTACTTTTTAAGTATGACTGGCCAAGGTGTGAAAATTATAGGCTAGGTATAAAGGTCAATTTGTAACTCACTCACCTCATTCTTGCATTCTCTCATGTATGCTATTGTACTCTCTAGTTGAATGCTAAGTGTGCTCTTGCTCTCAACTCTTCTTCTTCTTTCCTATTACTTGCCTAATTAGGTTTAATCATTATCTTGATTGCTTAATCATGTGTGAATGAGTGTGTGAGAGGAGAGTGAGTGGTTGCAGTTGAGCTATGCGACATTTGCGGGAGAGGTGTGGAGTCGAGCTCTCATGTGCTTCCTCTATATGACGGTCCTACATCAAGAATCCACGCATGAAGCAAGCAAGAGAGGTAAGTGAGAGTTTCCCCATCTTTGCATTGTGTTTCTCATGGTATATTGGGTTTGGGTTAGAGTCTTCACCCCCGAGAGTCCTAGTAGCGAGTGGCGAAGGTCTTACACATTGTCACATTGAAATGCTTCCTTTGCTTAGGAGTAAAAGAGCTTATTTTGCCTAGATAAATGTAAGAAGGAGATAGCCTTCATGGTGTTTCTCTCTCACAAAAGGTGGATGGAGAAGAATTAATGAGCGAGAGAAGCCTACAATCAAACCTATCCAAGCAAGAAACCATCTAGCATGCAAGAATCTAAGGGAGAACAAGTAAGCAAGAGTAGAGAAGAGGGACTACTCACAAGAATTCTATTGCAAGGAAATGAATGTGTATTGCTTTATGTCAAACCTGACACATTAAGCAAGCAAGATTAGAGAAGAGGGAGAGATCACATGTATTCTATTGTAAGGGAATGAGTGTGTATTGCTTAATGTCAAAATTAACTTATATATAAATGGTTAGATTTCATACTAGGCCAAACAAAACTTAAAAATAGTCCATTGGCACTAGTTCTACTCCTAGTAGGCAACTTTGTTAGCCAACTATGTATATGAAGTTGATAACTTTCCCATTTAGCATTAAGCTCAGGGTAAGGCTGCTTTTTATAAAGTCCAATGTCATTTTATAAGAACTGGGCTTCCGTCACATGGAGGTAAGATGGCAAAGTGCCTTATGATAGGCCGGGCTAGTGAAACCATATTAACTTGCAAAGTGATTAACCAGCCTCAATGGATTTAGCTTTGTCCCAAGCTTTCTTTTTGATTTTTTCCTTTACATGTTTCTCTACCCTTTTCCTATATACCTGGGCTAGCATGTCTTAGGGCAGGGGTTCACAGTATTTTTTTTTGGCTTACTCCCATTTTAAGTTCTCACATCAATAGTATATGGCTAAATTTTTTTCTAGAATTTGTCTTTGGTCTACCTCTTTATCATCTTCTTCTTATTTTTTAGCCACGATCCTCTTGACTTCTTTTTTAGCTTCTAACGTCTTATTTCTTTTCTTCCTTTTTGACTTGGTGAGCCAAGGTTTTCTCTTTTCATGTGGTTATCTATCGTTCATTTCTTATTGTTGTGGCAACTACCTTGTTCATTCTTCACTCTATTTATGAAAGATTTTTTCATGTATTATAGTGAATTTGACATACTTTAACCACTAATGATCTATCGTGTCAAACTCATTTCCAAATAGATTGCCATTGGGTGTGTTTCTATGTTTGAAGGTCTACCTTAGAATTGGGTATTCTATCACAAATAAATGTGATTTAGAAATCATTAATGGTTTCATTTTAAAAATCGTGATCATAATGGTATTTGCTTTAGTGGGGCATGCATAGAGACCATGACGTAAAAACCTGTGCATAAGACTATGCAATAAGACTCTGTATAAGACTAGGCAATAGACTCTGTACATAATACTATGCAAAAGACTCTTATGTATAATACTCTTTACATAGTAATATGCATAATACTATGCAAAAAGACTCTTGTGCACAAAACTATGCATAGACTCTTATGCATAGAGTCTATTGATCATAATGGTCTTTTCTTAGTATAGCATGCTTAGAGACCATGAGGGGAAAACACATGTAGAAGACTATGTAACATAATCCATGCATAAGACTATGTAATGGACTCTTTGCATAATACTATGCAACATAGTCCATGCGTAAGGCTACGTAATGGAATCTATGCATAGTACTATGCAAAAGAATCTTATGCATAAGGGTTATCGTATCATAGAGTCAAGACTATACATAGAATCTATGCAGAGTGTCTATTGCATAGACTTGTATGCATAATGCAAAAGACTCTTATGCATAAGGGTTATCGCATAGAGTCTTATGTATAAGACTATGCAATAGACTCTATGCATAGATTCTTATGCATAAGACTATGCGGTGGGCTCTAATCATAATACTATGCATAAGATTCTTATGCATAGACTCTTTACATAGTCAAAGCATAAAGTCTTACACATAAGACTATGCAATATACTCTATGCATAGACTATGCAATAGAGTTCATGCATAGACTACACAATAGAGTTCATGCATAAGACCATGCATAGTGTCTTATGCATAGAATACATAATAGAGTTCATGCATAAAACTACGAATAAAGTCTAAAACCAATGGTGTATAAAATAAATTGAACAAATGCTTCCATAGCATCCACGAGAGCATCATAAGACAATATGGTGTGTTAAGGCATATCTGTGGAGACATTGCTTTGCTTGTGGAGAGCTTGCTTGCTTCTAGGCTTCAAAAAAACAATCTATAAACAAAGAACCAAAATAGCAAGAAAACATTAGCTTATGCATGTTGGAACCAAAGAACCTAGCTATGAGAGCATGCATGCTTAATGCTCCCAAGTCTAAAATAACAAACTCCCAATTACTTGGGGGTGCAACAAAACCATAACCATGATAAGAAAAGATGATGCAAAATATGATGTCTTACTCGTGGATAACTTGGTTACTTAAATGCTTGTAGTGCGGTGCCAAACTTAAGAGAAAAAAATAATAATACTCAATTTTAAAAAAAACCGATAAAGCTAAAAAAACCTAGCCCTGATACATAGGAAACCCTTACCTTCTTGCAAGGGAGAGGATGAGGGTTTAGGGTTGAGAGGGCCTACACAAAAGAAGAGGGAGAAGAGGAGGCTGTAAAACTCAAAAACCTGAAACTCAAAATTTAAAAAAAACCCTAACCCTAACACATAAGAAACCCTTACTTGCTTGTAAGGGAGATGATGAGGGTTTGGGGTTGAGAGGGTATGCGTGGAAGAAAAGGAGCCTTTCAAAAATTGTATATTGAAACGGGAAAAAAAGAGGAGAATTATTCTCAGGCTTATTTTTCTCCGCCGTCGATATAAGCATTGGTATATATTTTATTCAGAACGGTATATGCATAAGTAAAAGCATTAATATATGACACACATATTCGCGGTTGTATTGAGGCTTTTACTAATATTGCGGCACTGCCTTTACCCTTTAAGATGCAATCCAAACTCTAATATACATATGTAACATGCTTTTGGATTGGCAAATCATATTATCAACAATGGATTGTTATGGATGATATTGAAGCACATTAAAAAAAGTGATACAGTCTATCCATAAAAAAAATCAAGTATGGTATATTTCCAAGGCATGTTTTAAACTTGTCAAGTATGTAGGTTGAATTTTGTAGAGTCCTTTACTAAAGGCACAAGAGCTTTTTCTACATAAATTTGCACTTGGACGTCATGTATCTACAATATATGTGGATAATTTATGATGTTATGGCTTATGAAAATAAAGATATTGGTTTTTAGGTAAATTTTTTCATGCTAAGGAACATAAGTTGTGTTCTAGACCCTCATAAAATATGTGACTAATAGCTCACTTGCTTTGCATTGTAGCAACCTATAATATACATGTGTTTGTTAGCTCATTAGAATGTATTAGAATGCATCCTTACTTATTCCAAACATGTAGATGGAGAAAGTTAGCCCCACGATAATTATTTTTTCACGTGCATAAATAATTGAGGTAATATACATATCACATGTCAAACTAAGCCTTACATTTCGACTTGGCTAAAAGAGCTTACATAAAAGCTTACATAAATAGTCTGACTATCTTACAAAAGCACTCATCGGGGAGAGAGAGAGAGAGAGAGAGAGAGAGAGAGAGAGAGAATTAAGACAATTGTAATGGTTGCTCATTGGACATGGCATTACATTGTAATCCTGTTTTGCATGTTGTAAATTTGGTGTAGTGTCCATCCTCATGTGTAAATATGGGAGGGACATTGGCACCTTAAGCATATGAATATCCCATAAAAAGGTGGAACAAAGGTATGCGGCACTCTATATGAGTTGGGATTATTGCATGGGTGTATCCATCTCTCCCTTAAACCTGGACTTTTAGGGCAACAGACTGAAGTGGGAGCATAGGCTTACAAAGCTACCTAATGCGATCATCAAGCTGCCCAATGCGATCATCATGCGCTGCGACTCTAGAACCATGTTAGGATCTCCTACAAGATTTCCTATACCTATGGTTTAAATGTGTAGTGCAAGTGGTTTTGTAGCATTCCAAAGGGTCAAGCATGAAAAATCCCTAGATTCAAGAAATAAAGTGATTGGCATTATATGCCAAGTCCTTTTTGAGGAGTAGATATGGGCACTAAGAAGAACCTCAACCTGCACATGAGAGAGAGAGAGAGAGAGAGAGAGAGAGAGAGAGAGAGAATTAAGACAATTGTAATGGTTGCTCATTGGACGTGGCATTACATTGTAATCCTATTTTGCATGTAAATTTGGTGTAGTGTCCATCCTCACATGTAAATATGTTGCATGTTGCATGTTGTAAATTTGGTGTAGTGTCCATCCTCACATGTAAATATGGGAGGGACATTGGCACCTTAAGCGTATGAATATCCCATAAAAAGGTAGAACAAAGGTATGAGGCACTCTATATGAGTTGGGATTATTGCACGGGTGTATCCATCTCTCCCTTGAACCTGGACTTTTAGGGCAACAGACTGAAGTGGGAGCATAGGCTTACAAAGCTACCCAATGCGATCATCAAGCTGCCCAATGCGATCATCATGCGCTGCGGCTGCTAGAACCATGTTAGGATCTCCTACAAGATGCCTATGCCTATGGTTTAAATGTGTAGTGTAAGTGGTTTTGTAGCATTCCAAAGGGTCGAGCATGAAAATTCCCTAGATTCAAGAAATAAAGGGATTGGCATTATATGCCAAGTCCTTTTTGAGGAGTAGATATGGGCACTAAAAAGAAGCTCAACCTGCACATGAGAGAGAGAGAGAGAGAGAGAGAGAGAGAGAGAGAGAGGGCATAGCAGTTTCCCATCATGCTCCCAATCAAATAAAGGGTTCAAGTTTTATTCCCTACACTTTGGTGCCATCATGTGCATCATATATGGTCCACTAGCTTGGCTATGATGTTAAACTTCTCCTCTTCCTCCTTTAACAAACCCCTCCTCCCTCAAACCACTTTAATAAACACTATGATTGTGTAGGTGGGTAGGGTGTGTTTCCTCACAAATGTCTACCAATGTGGAGCCCCACATGCCAAGAGGAAATGCAAGTTTCTAGCTATAAACAACATTTCCATAAGTGTTTTATTATCTTACAAAACCATGTACCCTTGCATGAATTATGATCCTCAAAATTTTTGTACGTAAGGCTTTTTCTAAGCATTAAGGTTTTATGTTGTAAGCTGTTTGCTTTTAAAGACTAAAAATGCAATTTTCAGCACTATATAAAGAAGGTCGTGATATTAACAATGAAAGCAAAGGAATGTTTAAAAATGGTGCAAGCCTAATGGAGATGAAGGGTCTACCTCCTTTTTGGAAATTAATCAAAACCATTGTAGGTTAGTGTGACTCATGTCAGGCTTCTACTAAATGAGGACAAAGTTATTGTGAAGATGAACCCACACGACATTTGCCATTTAATTCTTTTATGGTCTTTGAGAGACTATTATATCCGAGACTTCCGAGACTTCATGTTGTAACCATTTGTGATATCTTAATTTTGACCATTGGTGTATAAATGATTAAGGATGAAAAAGGGAAAACTTAAAGATTTTTGTTATATACAAAAATTTTAACAATTTTTATGATGTTCTACATAATGTGAACTTAGTCACCTTATGAATTTATTACCAAAACACATTATGAAAATCTTTACATTATGATGGATCTATAAATTAGGTGAATGAGTGGAAGTGTTGAGAAAATGAATCTGAACTTCCATGATGAATCGTTGATATATAAAATAACACATCTACAAAGGGCTTACATTTGTGTTGTTCCTGTCTTGCAATTATAATGCAAGAGATAAACTTGTGGGTCACTCCACATGGAAACTATAACATGATTTTTTGAACATTGTGGGGGTAAATACCCTAATAATACAATTTACATAGTTTGAAATTAATACCAACATGATTACTATGTCAAGAAATTAAATTGGCAACTTCTATTCTATACTTGGAGCAAGAGAAGCCCCTAGATGGCATACTATAAAACATGTGTAAAAAATTAAAGGTTTTTATTTCTTAGAGAGAGAGAGAGAGAGAGAGAGAGAGAGAGAGGGATTATTGTTTTCTCAAAGACTCAAATGCTCTATGAGACCAAAGAGTAATGCAAAATCTCCATGAAATAAATGTTCCATGGGAAAAATTGAAAATTGAAAAAAGAAGCTAGCTACCTATGTGATGTGTTGATGTTGAAAAGGTACTAAAAGTAGCTAGTTCAATCTAATAATAGTATATCCTACTGCATGATGGAGAAAAGAGCTATGATGATGTTCATCTCTCTTGTGGTGAGGCCTCTCTATGTCGGTCGAGTATGTTTTAGATCTACAACACTAACAAGTAGAAGGTTGACCAGATCCTTGGGGGCTAGGATGTTTAGCTCTTAGAAGAAATCATGCTTTCTCTCTAGTGACACTACAAGTGCATGGGGAATCTTGTAGTCAATGAAATGGTACTACAAGTAAGTATCTACAAGTAACCAACATCTAATACAAAGTGATAGTTTAATCTAATAATAGTAAATCCTCCTACATGATGGAGCACAAAGCTATGATGATGTTCATCTCCTATGGCGAGGCATATGTCAACCAAGTATTTCTTAGATCCTTGGGGATAGGTGTTATTCAACTAATTAATGACTATCTACATGGCATGTGACGTGCCTATGAAGGTACCCATGGTTGTTAACCCCATTTTGGGCTAACTAGATGCTCTACATGAGCATAGTAATAAGTATCATGAAAAGGAACTATAAAAGTGTAATACTTAGTTATAAGAAAGCTGGCCATAGCTAACCTCAATTAGCCTATGAGTTTTAGGTGCCCAAGTGTGAATAAGGGCCAATTGTATAAGGCATTATCTCATAATGAATGGAAACAATCCCCCTTTGTGATATTTGAGTTGTCTAAGCTATCTACTTGCTCTTGTGTATAAGACATTATCTCATAATGAATGGAAGCAATCCCCCTTTGTGATATTTGGGTTCTCTAAGCTATCTACTTGCTCTTGTGTATAAGACATTATCTCATAATGAATGGACACAATCCCCCTTTGTGATATTTGGGTTCTCTAAGCTATCTACTTGCTCTTGTGTATAAGGCATTATCTCATATAATGAATGGACACAATCTCTCTTTGAGAGTAGAGGTTAGATTAATTCTTAGTACATGTTCCTATTTATGCTTTGTGTTAGAGAGAGTAGATAGTGAGAGGAGAGAACGACTCCTTTTGCAATAGGCAAAGCAGCTTTCTTGGTGACAACTTGGAGGTGAATGCAAGCTTGAAGAAGAGGAGCTATCAACCAATAGTTGAGCTTAGATGGCTTAAAGAGACCCGAGCTGGGAGGCAATTTTCCCATTGTGGTTGTTGCTTATTTTTCCTCTTTACTTGAGAGAGCCGAAATGGGCCATAACATTCTTGGCACCACTACCGGGCAAGCAATCTTTCTTCCTCAAATTTTTTTAGAGCCTCCACTATATAAGGCAAGTAACTTTTTGCTTTGACATTGAATAGTGTTATGTAGGTTGAGAAGTGGATAAGGTTGGGTATGTTGAGTGAAAGAGAAGGAAATAATGGTTATTTTGTGTCTTCTATTTGCTCAAATTAGTTGTTTTCATATACATTTACATGTTTCTTGCATTGTAACTTCACTCCATTTATTTACATCACAGAGGCCTTGTATATTGTAAGCATAGTCACAAGAAAAGTTTTGAGTTTTTTTTCATTTCGTTTTTCAGGTTTTGTTTCGAAAGGTTTCTTCCCTCGGCTAAGAAACCGTGAGGTTTCGAAAAATCAATAATTTCATAAAGTATAAATACTTAAAGAACTTATAGTAGCCATCTAAAAACATAGTGTAATGATGAAAAATTGGCATCTTCTCACACATCTCGGTGCACTTAGCCAACCCTAATGAGGGTTAACTCCTCAATGTGAAGTTGCTTAGGGACTCACTCCATGACCACTTGTGTCACCCAAGTGGATCTTTCCTCAAGCTAGGTGGGGAGGAGCAATGAGAGAAGGAGCTATGGGGAGCTCAGCTCCTAATCAATGCCTTCATGTGAGAGAGAGAGAGAGAGAGAGAGAGAGAGAGCAGAAGAAGGAGAAGAGGTAAGCAAAAAGAGCATCACCTACATGCACACACACACAATCAAGCAAGCAAGAATGCACACACATAAGCTCATCACCATAGCCACAAGAGAGTGAGGGAGAGAGAAAAAAAAACTCAATTATGATAATGGGATTGTCCCTTTTCATATTTTGCAAGTCACTTATATACATGAGCTCTCTTTTTACAACGGCCGACTGCCCATTTAACAATTGGGGGCCCAAAATTGGTTTTTCTAGCTCTATGTATAATAGGCTTATGCTTATGGCTTGCATTACACAAGTCGTAAGCTCCGTCATCCCATATATCTTTTACATCATGAAACACTTAGTGCGGTTTACATAAAAATGAGTTACATGAAGCGTAACTATGCTTTAAAATTATGTTAACTAGTGTGGTTAGCATACACCCCTCCCTAATTTAGGTTCCTCTTTGGAGCTGGCAAGAAGAATCATCGATGGTAGATGGAGTATATGCAAACAAAGTCGAATCACAACTTGGGGTACTAGGGGGTCGAATGAAAGGCCTTGTAGCTCATCCAGAACGCCGTCTCCATCATGTCCTTAAAGGTTTGGAGACACCAGGCGGCGGGCATGCACTGGATACGCTCATGATAACCAAAAAGATACTTTAGGGTGGGGCCTTTTTTGAATTCAAAGGCGAGGTCTTGTGCTCCTTCATGATAATGGTGCCACTTGGGGAACTCTGTGAAAAGGGTGATGATGAGGTTGAAGAAGCATATGGTGGTAACAATGGCGAGATTCGGCACTTGATCATATCTGCCAATCAAAGTATGCATTTGAGCGAGCATGCTTTCCTCCGTGCATGGGCTTTGGGGCATGGGATGGGGGAACCATGGGAAGTTGACTTGGATTTTAGGGTTCGCATGTTGTTTGGTGGAGAACAGGTCTCAGGTAAGCCAGGCTAATGGTAGCGGAGGTTCAGGGGGCTTTGCAGTACTCACGCCAAAGGCACGGCTTGAGTAGGAAGGGTCTCCACTGCTCGCCCATAAGATCAAACATGAGGGATCGAGCATCATAGTGGGGAATGATGTAGCCTCCACATTGTTTGTGTGGATGATCGCTTTTCCATGTGGCATGCTTGGCATTGAGGTGGTAGAGCTAGAGGACATGGATATCAATGCGGTCCATTACCTTGGTGAGTGGTGCCTGTTGGAGTTGTCCAAGCAAGATTCGTATGGCTTACTTGAATTCTGTACAGTCCAAGGGATCACACTAGTTGAGGGGATTGAGGGGGGGATCCACCTTCTCATGCATCTCTCATGCATCCTACGAAGATTAGGGTGGGATCTCGCCCTCTTCCAGGGGGGTGGGTGAAGGGAGATCGGCGGGGTGAGGTTGTTGAGGTGGAGGGATTTTGAAGGAAGAGAGGGTGATGTTGAGCGAGGTGCCAAGGAAGGGGGTGGGCATGCTGATGTAGAGGGAATATCTTGTGGGAGCATGGGCAGGCCTAATCCAAGATAGAGGGAGGGTGATGGCAGTGTTGGTGAAGGAGGTGGCAAGGGAACTTGAGGAGAGGTTGTGGTTGGTGTGGGAAAAAGGGGTAGGGTAGTGGGGGAAGAGGTTGAAAGAGGAAAGCTAGAGCCCATGATGGAGGGTGGGGGACTCGAGGGAGTGTTGACGGGCACCAATGGGAGGTGGTTGAGAGCTGGTGGCAGTGGGAATGTGGTGGGCGTGGAGGGTGAGGAGGGGGAGAGTGGGAGATGGGGGGATGTGCTTTGGCGGGAGGATCGTTGCATGCGTCCCCGCCATCGTCATTGTTGTCATCGTTATTGTTGGTGTCGTGCACCAAGCGTTTGGAGAAGAAAGTTTATGTCTCGTCGGCCTCTTCGATGGTGATGTCATAGGGGAAGGCGATATGCGAGTAGTATGTTAACCCCATTTATAACTAGGCAAACGACTATGACGTGTCCCATCGGATTTTTTTCAAAGCATTCAAAGTCATTACGAGTGATTAGCATCAAAGGTTTTATTAATTTGGGTCACTGTAATTTTGTTTGCCTAAGTGATTTTTTGCACTTAATACACAACTTATGATTTTCTTCTCTAATGAGCTACACACGATGTAAACAAGGGATAACCGATCTAAGTGTAATGTCCGCATCAATTTCACATGTATACTAGTAGTCTAGATGATAGATTTACTCAATGGCCGCCCGTGCTCAATGCCTGGCCACTTATTGAGTTTGTATAAAGGATAACTCATCTAATGAGAATGGACACTTCCCTTGTGTGAGAATTGCAAGCTCTTGTTTCTTCTTCTTTTCTTGTTTGGAGAAGTTCTCCGTGCTTTTGAGTAGACAACTTTTGACTATTTGAACATCCCAATTGGACTTACGAGTCAAAAGTTATGAGTCGTACAAGTTGGCGTTGTCCATGCTTAGCCAAAAGTTGTCCCTGCCTAGCATTTTCTCTTAGCTTAGAGACTCTTTTTGAGTTCTGACTTTTGCTTAATGTTATAGAGACCTTGTACTAGGCATGCGTCAGGTATGACCTCAAACTGCTAAATTTGAAAATTGCCTAAAATTGGCAACATTTCTCTTTTCCTCATTTACGCCCAGCTAAAAATAGCGAGTGGACTTTGGAAAAGAAGACCTAAAGTGCTAAGACTGAAGATTAGTAATTGGACATACCACATATTGAATGCTGTCTCATTTCAACAAGATTAAACCCATTTGTGGACCACTCCAAAAACAAAGATAAGCAAGGGTACATGGCTGAAAATTAAGCATTTCCAGGTTGATTTGCATGAGATGTCTACGCCTAACCCTAATGTCCAAACAGAGAGTTTGAATCTCTTAAACTTTATAGGTGTGAGGAACCCTACTAGTACTTTCACGAAACTTCACCGAGCGATATACTAGCTATTTTTAGCAGTTTTATGGACCCTAAACCTTAAGCAAGCCACTTATCCTGAATGGCTATAATTAGCAATCTATATACCTATTTCAAGTGAACCTATGCATGGAGGTGGTCCTTGCCTAGGTCTACAGTCCTATCCAAATAGAATTTTGTTCCAACCATTTGTGTGAAGACGGTGGCTCGATGTAAACGAAGAAGGATTCTTCCTACTTGTCCACGCCTGGCTCTAATCCCCTGCTCATGTAAAGTTCACAAAAACAGAATATACACAGTCGTAGATGGTATCATGGACTACCCTCACACCAAATTCGGTTATGAGGTATTGAATTTGGAATGCACTTTGGAAAGAATCAGAGATGAAAGGCCTTACAATATCTTGGATATTGGCTTGTCAGACAATTACTTTCTTCTCATAGGAGAGGCAGCACTAGTGGAACCATGAACACTTACACATTAGTTAAAATGCTGCTCAGTTGCTTCAATGTGTCAATAATCACCTTGTAGTTAAATTTTCAAGACTTGACACGAGAAAATATGTAGACCTTAATGTCATATCTATCACATTATGCTGTGCCCACTCTAGTCTTTGGTTTATTCTTTGGTGATTACAAGTTGCAGGATGTCAAAGATTATTTGCTCTTGCTTATGGATCCATTTGTCCTCCATTTTCTAGGCCAAAAACATTATGCTAACATAGGTATGGAATGAGAGTGACCCACCACCATTAGTATTGTCAACTCCTCTTGAATTATATAATTTTTGAAGCCGCTCATCAGGATGGATTGAAGATAGTGTTTGGTGGTTAGACGTATATGGTGTACAGGAAGTGAGGAATGTATACATCACTTTCTAGGCAAGAATAACCCTTTTTACCATCCCTTGGGGTTTGTCAAACTACTCTACAACATACACAACTATTTAAAGAATATGCTTTTAGATGCAACTATAGGAGTCTATATTGATTTGGTCAATTATCCACAAGTAGACACACAAGAAATGCATGAGTTACAAAATAAATATCATGGCTTCTAGGATCTTGCAAGCAACTTATAGGAAAATGAACAAAGGTTACAAAACTTAACCTATCCTTTCTTTACGGAATCAAATCACTTAGAAGCTCCGGCTCTTTCACAGTGTACAAGTGGCTTAGAACCTCTCTTTTTTTTGGACCAATATTGGAAAATTTGACTATTTTCTTCCAAAAGAATAGTTTTTTCTCCTGTTCATGGGAAACTCTTGTATAATTTATAATGTCCAATCCAAAACCAATGTGCTCATGTTTTTGCAACAAAAATTTTGACTGTCTATTTTGGGACTGGCATTTTTGGACCAAAATTACCTCTAAAACTGGCCAAAAAAGTACCTTTTAACTACTTCTTGCTCAGGAAGGCTATCCTTATTTCCATAGAAACATTTCTCTTCAAACCCAACCCTCAACTCTTTATTTATAATCTGCTTCCACACTCATGGAAAAGTGTGAAACATGTAGGTAGGGGGAGTTAGTCGACCTAGAGAGTCCTCTAGTAGTGGGTGTTGGACATTGGTCATCAGTAAGGTTGAGGCAGAATGCCAAGAATCCTAACATATCATTTGGTTATACTATATATACTGAGAATTTAGTAAATTCACATGTATCATAAAAAGGGAAAAGAGAAGGTGGATCATCCTTTCATAAAACATGATGTTTCAGCAAGTCATTCATTTGTTGATGGGGATAGTGGCTCAGTGTTGGAGACCAATCAGCTCGTTTGGCTGCTACCTAGATCGTTGCTGCTGCTAGATTGACCGTTGTGCAACAAACCAAGCCTTCTTGTTTTGTAACAAATTCTTGATGAACGGGTAGTACCCGTGGTTATAATGGAAAAAGGGGAATCAGTTGGATAAGGGGATAGAGGAGTTAGAGTGGACGTGATCTACCCGGCTAATATTGTAGGAGAGTGCATTACTGCCTGGATAGAGAGACTCATGTAGTTTGTTCCTGTCTGGATGTGGAATGTTGTCTAGAATCTGGATAGCCCTAGGAACTAACCTGCTTTGCATTCATGATCATTCTGCCCGCGCTTAGGCAAATAGGTGGATCAACGTCCTATTATTGGCTTATTGCATTAGTCTCGCTGCTCCTCTAGAGCCGACTAGGTGGTCTCGAACCACATAAGTGCTAGGTCTTGACCAGACACTGACACCTTTTGCAATCTTGCTGGCAAACTGGTATGCCAGGTAGGGGAGTAGGAAGATAGAGGTTAGTTCTAGGTCAGTCCTGCAGAGTTAGTCAGTAGAGTGAAGGTAGTTGAAATAGATCTAGAAAGGAAGCATGCACACACTGGTGTTAGGAATGTTCAAGAGAGAGTCATAAGAGTACAATGGAGTATGTATGGAGAATGAAGGTAGCTCAAATAAAGCAATGTGGCACCACCATCGCCACAAACAGGTTGAAGCTACAGAACACAAAGGACAACTACATCGTCCAAGAAGACTCATAGAACGAATTCCACACCATCTGGAAAGACAGATTCAGGAACCACTGAGAAATCAAGAAGGAGATCACCAAGAGCCACAAAACAGAAGGCAAGGAGAAGAAGAATCAAGAGAAGCTATGGGAAGGATATCTCTCAAGTACCCTAAGTTCAAGGGCAAGAGTGAGGAGGACCAGATGCTCACATCTTCGTCGCCTTCAAAACCACATTCCTGGCACCAGAGCTTCATTGCCACAAAAGATAAATTATTTTGTGACAATGTTGGGTGGCAAGGCCACCAACTGATATGTGCAATATGGTTTAAAGAACTTCCAGACATTCAAAGAATTTAAGAAGGCCATCCTAAAGAGATTCAGGAAAGTTAAGACCATAACAGAAGTGCTCGAAAAGATACAAAGGCTAACTCAAAAGAAGAGGCCAACAAAGGACTATGTAGCTGAATTTTAAGCACTGCTAATACGCTTGGATCAGCCCAATCGACCTGCTCTCCAGCCACGCTGTGCCAGTGGTTTGTGAGAGGACTGAGGACAGTGAGAGGACCGAGGAAAAAGCTCCAAATAGCAGTGCCTCATATGAATTGGATGCCCTCACCTTTGAACAAGTGGTGGTAGGAGCTACCAGAGCTGAGGGGATCTTGAAGCAAACAAGCAAAGACCCTAAGAAGAAGAAGGAGGAGGACAAAAGGAAAAAGAAGGAGGAAGAAACTTTCGAGTTGGATTCCAGAGAAGACACCTCAGAATTAGAGTCCAGTCAAGAGTTGGATGCCGAAGAGCAAAAGCCCCGACGAAAAAAGAAAGGTAGGAAGCAGGCAATAAATGTTCAGGAAGAACTAAAGGCTGCCCTAGCCAAGATTGTCAAAAGGACACGTAGGATCCAGACTCATACCAGATGTTTGGTGCATAAGGCGTAACAATCAAGGTCACATGAAGGAGGAGTGCCAGTTAAGGAACACTAAGCAGATATGCACTATCTACGGGAGGAACAATCATATTGCAAAAATGTATTTCTACAATACTCAGAACAGGAATCCAAGGGTGATGGAAAGGTAGCGGCGGCAAGCCCTAGCCATCAACCAAGTCACCATAGGACCTCAAATCAACAGACCGTATGGAAGAGAAGGTGGTAGATTTGGACCAAGGGGAGCTTGCTTCTACTGCAATGGTCTAGGATATAGACAAAATGATTGCCCCATATTCCAGTGCCATCAGAGCAGGAACTACCAAAAGGCAAGGCCACAAAGGGAGGCAAACCCAGCAACATAAACATGGTAAAAGTGGACCATGGTGCAGATAAGGAACAAGAAAAGCCACCAGAGATGATGGCTATGACAAGATTACAAGGACTTGTAAGGACGCTGATAAGCATGAATGCCAAACCAGAATAGATATAGAAGCCCGAACAATGGGCAGGGCACAGCGGAGAGTCTATGAACAAATCACCAAATTGGTGCAAAGTGCACAAGGGATGGTGAGGACAGTGTAGGAGGAAAGCCCACCCCTGGGAGAGCATTTTGAGGAAAATCTGGATAGGACAAACCTATTCAAGAAAAGGGAAGAAATTGAAGCAAGAAAGAAGCCGTTGTGTAATGGTAGAGCAAATAAAGGATGTTGAAGTGCCAACTAGATCCAATTACAGCCCATAGCAGCAAAAGTAATTGGAACCCTGATTCCTGTATGTTCACTGTCGTGTTCATAGTTCTCAAAATGACTGAATATCCCATGCTTTTGGGAACATTATGGCTCAAAACTGGAAGGATAAAGCACAACTAGGGTATGGACAAGATCACACAATCAAGAGAGGGAAAAACAAGGTCTGTATTTTGGTCACAGGAAAAGACAAGCTAAATTTGGCCAACCAACCAATGCATGCAGAGGTCCTAAACTACCTGGAAGGGGTAGAAGATGACGAAGAAGAGCAAATCATGAAGGAAAATCTAGATTTGTTGTCACTATTTAAGGTGGATATAGAAAGGATTTTACAAAGATACGATCTAGAAGTCCTGGTGGCTCACCCTGAAGTGCTACTAAATGAAGAAAGTGCAAAGAAAGAGGAGGAGGATACTCGAGGAAAAGGCTATGATGGCTCTCAAGCAGGAGGAAGCCTAACTCAGGAAGCGGAACATCAAAGTAATGAACTTGAAGAAGTGAACCTGGGGGATGACCAAGAGCCAAAAACAGTTAGGACCAGTGACCAGCTAAAATCAAGAATTCAGAGGAAGGCTCCTGGATTTACTAAAGTCCTACAAAGATGTGTTCGTCTAGAATTGCTCAGATATGAAGGGGATTAATCCTAGCTTCTATCAACATAAGATCAACTTAAAAGAGGATGCAACTCCTATCCAGAAAAACTCATATAGAATGAACCCCAACTATACCAAATAAGTGAAAGAGGAGATTAACAAGCTACTGAGTAGGATTCATCTATCCAGTGGTGGACAGGGTGGAATGGATTTCACCAATAGTCATCATCTCAAAGAAGAATGGGAAGCTGAGGGTCTACATTGACTACCACAAGCTGAATGTCTCCACCATATCGGATCCATTCCCGCTACCATGTGTAGATTCCTTGCTGGATGCGGTAGTTGAGCATGAGACATACTCCTTCCTGGATGGGTTCAGTGGGTACAACTAGGTAGTATGGATGGCCCCTGAGGATAAATTAAAAAATAGCCTTCGTGACATAATGGATGGGTTCAGTGGGTACAACTAGGTAGTACGGATGGCCCCTGAGGATAAATTAAAAAACAGCCTTCTGGAGGGTTTTTTCCTCCAATGTAATTACTTTTGGGCTCCAACCACATTCCAAAGGATGGTTCATGAAATATTCTATGAATATTTAACCACCTTCATGAGTGTCTTTATGGATGATTTTAGTGTGTTTGGAAAGAAAGAAGAGAACACATAACATAACATACCACCTTCATGAGTGTCTTTATGGATGATTTTAGTGTGTTTGGAAAGAAAGAAGAGAACACATAACATACCTCACAATGTGCTTGGAGAAGTGCAGGAAGGCTAGACTGAGCCTTAATCCAGCCAAGCGTGCCTTTGCTATAACAAGTGGATCCCTCTTAGGGCACATAGTATGTGCACAAGGGCTAGTTGTGGATTCAACCAAGGTAGCAATCATTGTAAAGTTGTAGCCATCGAGATGACCAAAATGCTAGCGGAAATAAAAGAGAAGGATGCTATCATCCAGATAGTGGGAAGCTAGCAAGAAGCCCTATCGAAGGAGCTGTGCAAGAGGAGGATGGAGGAAGATAGCCTAGGAGAAATGTAGAGCCAGATCTGTGACCTCCAGAAGGCCAACGAGGGATTAAGGAGGAAATGGGGAAGATAAGGGAGGCAATGGCCCAGAAGGAGCAAGCATATGAGCGATTTCAAGAGGACTTGGACAACAGGGCCAGGGAAAGCCAAGCTACAACAAAAGGCTAGGTCATCTTGATCAGAGAAGATGTTAAGCTAAACATATAACGTTGCACACATGAGAGGGAAAGAAGAAGATAAATAACCATGCAAGGGTTGAGTCGAAGATGTGCACTTAGCCAACCCTAATGCGGGTTAACTCCCCTTTATGAGACAAAATGTTGCTCCTCCTCATCGCACGATGACCTTCTGGAGATGGATATTGTTCAGTGTAGATGTGTATAGATCATCGACAGTTTACAGCTCTTAAGCCCTCACAAGAAACATTTGTTGTTGTGCCAATGATGCAGCCTCTTGCTGGCGGTAAATGTAGTTCATCTACATTATGAGCTCGCAAGCCATGTGAGAGAAGCCCTAGGCGAAGTTTGGTACTTCCCCATGTGTTGCACAGACACTCTCTGCATATGCTTTGCTAGATTTGAAGCTGCCAGTCCTTGCCCAGCGGAGGGTTTCCACAGTGTTGAAATTGGAGGATTAAGGAGAAGAAGGGCCATGTCTAAGTAAGGAGGAGGGAAGGGAGATGAACCTGCGGGGCGGGGGGTGGGGTTTCATAAAGATTTTTCTCCAAAGAAGCTTGCCTTTATGCTTCCTCGTCAGTGAATTTGTGTTTGGCCTCTTCAGCTTCCTGCTCTTTGGGGGTGGGGCCTTAGGATTGTGTGGGAATGGGCTCTTGGCCTTTGGGGTTGGGGTGATGGCACTTTGGCGGTGGTGATTAGGGAGAGGATTGGGGGGGAGGCAGAGAGATGGGGACTACATCTAGTCCATTGAGCTACACGGCCCTAGGAAGTTCCTCCCACCCTATAGCGTGGTAGAGGACTTCGGTGAGCAGGGTGGCTACTGTGAGCTTTCCTTGGGGGTTTGAACAGACTGCATGCAGATCCTTATGTAAATATTCTTCCCAATTGATGGGAGTCCCCTAGTGGACTCTGGCTAATGTCAATAGGCTACAGTGGCTAAATCTATCAGTCCACCTGGTGGTCAGGCAAAAAGGGTTTGCCGCTCATGGGATGTACCTTCCACATCTGCAGGTTGATCTTAAGTGTCTAATCTTTCCTTAGAATGTAGATATGGTCAGTATCCCAATCATGGATCATTTTAGTTTCCCTCATGAAAGGTCGCCCAAGGATGCAATCATATGAAACTGGCTAACGTCCAAAGTTTATCACCACACAAAGGTGTGGTGGAAGGTGGTTCCAAGGATCTTTATTTTCAGATCCTTCAATAGAACAATGGGTCTAGCAGTGGCTACATCAATGAGTTTTACCAGTAATGTTATGTCATCCATGGCAGGTGCTCCCCATTTTTCCTAGCATTGTTTTGTAACAATGCTCACTCTCGATTCCCCATCTAGGATTGTTGTGACCTGGAGACCATCGAAGGTTATCAGCGACAATGCAGCATTGAGCTCATCACCTTCAAAATATTGTCCGAGCTTATTTACTCAAAGTGTGGGAGTGTTGGTGATCTTGTGGGGTTCAACGAGCTTGTCTTCCTCTGACTCATTAGAGTTGTCCAGCTCTATGGATTCTTGCATGCCTGCCTCCCCCCCAAGGCATCCCTCCATCCGATCCTTCGTATCTTTCCATAAGCTTGGGCTAACTTGAAGCAAGGTGCCAATGGGGATTTGGATCTGCAAGGAGAGGAAGGAAGAGAGACCAGCAATGGCTCTCTAGGAGCGGAGTCTGTTCCATGAGGAAGGTCACCTAGGATTTTTCTTAAGCTTGGGCTAACTTGAAGCAAGGTGCCAATGGGGATTTGGATCTGCGAGGAGAGGAAGGAAGAGAGACTAGCAATGGCTCTCTAGGAGCGGAGTCTATTCCATGAGGAAGGTCACCTAGGATTTTTCTTAAGCTCTTATTTGTATAAGGTATCTGGATGGGGATCTCTGTGTTTGTTCTTTTGAGATGGTCATCCCCTAGGTCTCTAAGATATTTGCCTACCCGGTTTCCCTGGTGGGGGGTAGCTATCGCAGTGGGAGTCGCCACTTCTGTTGGCCTATATGGGGGTGATTGGTCTGGGAGCTCTCTAGTATATACCTAAGCTTCCACAGTGGGTCTCATGTTGGAGACCAAAGGGCATGGCTCAAGGTAAGCAGTTGGAGGCTCATCTTCTATCTGAGCTTGGCAGTCTTTGACCAATTCTTGGGCTACCAAGAGTCTTTTTTTGTCCTCCATGGGCAAGCTTTTTAGGGAGTTGGTTAGTGTCAATCGGTTCCCTAGCTTGGGTGGCTGAATGTAGCAGATCTTCCTCTTATGATGAAGAGGTTGATGTATGTGTGGTCATGTCATCTTTCAAACCACTCTTAATAACTACCCGACTATCTCCTTTGCTGATTTTCGTGGTTTTCTTTCTCAAGCGTCTAGTTGCTTGTGCTTGTTCAAGGACGTTCTTTGAAGATAATACCTTTGCTTGTCCCTGGTCTTGCGAGGCCGATGTGTCTGCTTTCAGCATATGAGCTATGGCCCTTTGTCTGTTTTGCAATCTGCTTATTGCGTCGAGAGAGACCGTATGGATGAAGCTCTCTCTTACACTTAGCAGGTTAATGCTGGTGTTGGGATTAGCTTCACGAGCTTTTCCTATTGTTCCTGGTCTCAATGGAAAATTCTTATACATATGGTCTATCCCACACCAACACATAAAGGGGTTAATGCGGAAGTGCCTACAGAGGTACTTGCCATCCCTTTCTTGATTGGACACTCAGCCACTCGTTGAGGTCCCCTGCAATGATAGCATTGCATGGGTGGTCGTTTAGCCATTGTATTCATGTCCCGGCCCCGTGGCATTGGGGCAGCTAAGTACACTTGGAACATTTGGTCACCCTCCATCATTTAGTGGCTTAGAATTTGGGAGGGTGGACTAGTTGGCTCCAGAGGTTCATAGGTAGGACCTTCGGGAATTTCCCCCTTGTCTGCTTCTTCAAAGATTTTCATTAGGGTTAGCTGACGATGAACATGTGTGACTCATGGTAATGGGGGTTGAGGTGAAAGAATTGGGGGTGGTAAGGGCATTTTGGGTACCCTCAGAACTTCTTGGCTTGGTTAAGGTACATTGTGAAGCGCAAATGCTGGAAAGGCCAGTGCAGCCAAGGCTTGAGGTAGAGCGCGGGATTGAGCAGCCCTTTGGATGATAGCAATTCGTGACTTCATGATTGCCCCATCTTTGTAAATATGTGCAATAGAGGGTGGAATGGGGTCACAAATGTGGACACTCCGTGCTGGTATGGTTAGCTCGACAAATCGGGTACCGTACTAGCTCCCTCTTTGGATAGAGAGAAGGGGTTCGCCAACTCGATCTCGGCCTTTGTCAATTCTCCAATGTTGGGTCATTTGCTGCATTAATGCAACAACCATCTGCTCGACTTGTTGTCCAAAAGTCGACTCCTTTATATTTAGTGCTGGTGGTCTTGAATGAGGCTTTTGATGTACCCTCATGGAGTTCTCGGGAACGTGCTCCCTTGAAGTTGTCCTCGAACTCCATGGCACTCTTGCTACAGCATTGCTCGAAGGAGGTATGGACCAAGGCATACAAGGAATTGTGTAGGGGTACGTCATCCAAACCTTCTAGAAATCTCTCTATTAACCTTTCATCAAAGAACTTGTCTCTCGCACTGCAGCGGGAGTAGAGATATGTGACTCTGTTGATGAAGTCTCAGATGGTTTTGCCATCCTTTTGTCTAACATGTGCAGCTACTTAACAAGACTCCATCTGGTTCCCCGATGAGAATATCCAACCTTGAAGGCCTCTTTCAAGGCTTTGAAGGTGGCCTTGTCCTCAGTTTTCAAGGACCTAAACCATTGGCCAGCTTTACCATCTAGGGTGAGGCCAAAGGCACTCACCTTAACCTGATCTTCCACATGGCCAAAGGCTTCGCAAATTTAGTTGAATATCCCTAAGTGTGGGATGGGGTCTCCAATCCCATCAAACTTAATGATCAACTTCGAGATGCTTGCGGGTTTGTTCTGCTCTATTCTAGGTCTAGGCTGGGGCTGGGGGCATGATGCCTGTAGCCACCTTCTACCTATTTCCATGGCTGATCTTAACATTTCTAGTGTTAGTCCTGCCATGGCTAGAGCGGGTGCTAGTTGGGGAATGATAGGTGGAGGAGCAGGGCCAAGCAAATAATAGACCATTGGAGGCCCTTGCCTCATGGGTGGATTGGGTTGTGCCTCATGTGACCCCATGTGGTATCCTGGGTAAGCTCCCCATGGTGGGTATTGTTGATATACCAGCAGCTCAGGCTGATGTGACGGGGCCGAGTAGGCCCTGTCTCTAGCCCAGGGTTTTGTATGGGTCTCTAAGCCCTGAATGAATCGGCCACCCTGAGATGGGCATGGCTCTCCAAACTGGTGGCTCTAGAGACGGCTTGGGCTCTCTTTCCTATCGGTGTTCCATACCTCTCGTCTGGGATGTAGCTCTTTTGACTGTATGTTACTCATAATAAAGTTATGGAGCCTTGAAGCAAGGCTTCTCTGTGAATGTGTGGGAGAGGTAGGGTCTTGCTCCTGGATAGGTTGTACACTGAGCTTCAAGTTCTCCTATTAATCATCTTGAACAAAATTTCTTTCAGGATCTTATTGGTTAATTCAACCTATCTATTTGCATGTGGATAGTATGCTATAACTTTTTGTGCATAACCATATGCTACTCTGTCAATTTCCTAATAATCTCATTTAGGAAATGGGTACCTTAATCACTCACTAGCTCAATTGGGCATCCAAACCTTGTCACAAGGACTTCATACAGGAACTTTGCGCAAAAACTCCAATAATCTATTGCTACCAATATATATATGTTTCCTATTCTCTAAACTAAAGGCATAAAGTCAAAGCCCCACTTCTGGAATGGTTCTAGAGGTAACATGGGTTGATGAGGCATCCTGTCTACTGCATTGGACTATCCTACCCCCTCAGGCACTACATATCACATTCCTTTAAAAACTTTTTGGCATCCTTAAGGGTGGTGGGCCACCATAGTCTAGATTGGAATACCTTATTTCCTTTTTATGCCTCCAACAAAGAAGTGACCTCCACTTATACCTTGATGTACTTCTGTGCTAGTTGTTCATGATCTGAGACATATCTTCTCAATATTTGACCATTTTTTACAGCTGCCCTGCTGTCCTCATCATGAACGACTTGTTTCTTAAGATCAACTTTTTCCTATGATCTCTATCCATGCTTTCTGGAAAAGAGAGATCGGTCAAGAATTGCAGCATCTCATCATATCAGTTTCGTTGTCTTGATCCGCCAAGAATAGATGTGCATCTTGAAAATCATTTCTAGTCCCACAAGGGCTTCTCCAAATTCCAACCTAGATAGGAAAAGTTGGCCTACCTGGCATGTGCTTGCTATTGAATGTGAATTCCTATAATAACAACATTCACTTAGCCAACTTTCCTACCAAATCTGGTTTGTTCACCGTACAATAGTGCTTTGTGGTCCACATGAAATTCAAATAGCTTATCCAACAAGTGGGAACTTCTTAATGGAGTTAATCATCCCCAATGATTCCTTTTCCATGGTGGAGTATTTCCTCTCTGCTTTTGCCTTGCATAATACACTAGCCGGAACTAGCCTTTTGTGCTTCCTGTATCAATGCAATGGCCACATTAAATGCATCCATAAATATATGAAAGATTAGCTTGTAGTTGGATTATTACAAGATGGAGTTTCCCATCCCATGCTGGGATGGTCTTCACTCTCACTCATGCTGTCACAAGACGAGCACCGTTTGGCTCCACGTTGTATTAGACTGATGGGTCCAACCTTCTTAGCAAGGGAGCTTCAAGAGAGTTTATCATCAACGAGAGGGTTGTTTCGCACCAATTTACCCAAACGTAGGTGCATGAATGTGTGGAACTACTATGCGGAGCCCCCCTGTGAACAGTCTTTTATTTTTTTTAAATGGTATGGCCGTACGCTTTAGGATGATACGGGCATATGCCTCAAGAGGGAACGGGCGTATGCTTCTCAGGAAGAAGATGGCATGGGCGTACGCTTGAAAGACACAGTCATGGCTTCAGAGGAAGGAACAAGTGTGTGCTTTTGAATGGAGAGGGCGTGGTACAAATGCCACGGACATGGCAAGCAGATGGTACGGGTGTTGAAAGGTTACCATGGGCGTATGCTATAGAAAGGAGAAAGGGTACGAGCGTGGCATAAATGGCACAAATGTATGCTTGTTGTAGTTGAATGACATGAGTGTGGCGAAACTGACACGGGCATGGCAATTGAAGGGAACATGTTGGAATGGGCGTATGCTTTTGAGAAGGAATGACCATGCGATTCAAATGGAACGGGTGCACACTATGAATGGTATGGGCATTCACTTCTAGTTTTCAAAGGTTTTTTAGAGATTTTAATGTTTCAGGTCTTATTGCCACATATAACATTCTATGATAGTGCAGTTGTACCCCTTGGTTAAATGCAATTTATGCCTACTTAATGAAAATATTCTCTTTTTAATGCTCACTGCCAAATTAATGGCTAAAGATTTCACAAGATTTGTCCAGGAGGAATGGAACGGACTGGCAAGTTTGTCACGACCATTCACTGTGAATGGAATGGGCGTTTGCTTTCTCAGAGATTCATCCAGAATGGAATTTTTGCCTACCTTCCTCCTCTGACTTTTGCAGATTTAGGTATCTTCCTAATATTTTTTTGGATTTTTGTTTTAATAGGGGGCTAGAGCTAATCTCTACTATTGAAACCTAGAATGCGTAAAGATACTTGATAAATTAAGATTAATAATTAAACTATGGTGCAAACTTAACAAAAGATGAACAAAAATAAAAAAATTGTATGAATGTCAAGAGCAAAGATTGAACACTTACTTATGTCTCCTGCCTTTGGTGAAGACCTCGATGCTCCAATGCTCTGGTTGACCTCCATAGCTCCATTGAACATGATCAAACAAACAAACAACAAGCAATCAACTGGTGGATTTGCACTCCAACCGGACCAAATGAGGACTCTAGTAAATGAAATATGTGGAGGACCCTAACCTAAGTGCTATCCCTGATAGCGATGCCAAAGCGGTGCCAAAGATGTTAAGCTAAACATACAACCTTGCACACATCAGAAGGAAAGAAGAAGAGAAATAACCATGCAAGGGTCAAGTCAGAGATGTGCACTTAGCCAACCCTAATGAGGGTTAGCTCCCCTTTGTGAGGCCGCTAGAGGCTCACTCCACCACCACTTGTACCACCCAAGTGGAGATTCAAGAGCTAGGTGAAGAGAAAACAAGGAGGGATCTATGGAAAGCTCAACGTTCACTTCATACCACATGCATGCAAGAGGGACTTTGGTAGAGAGATAAGAGAGGGGAAGAGGAGAGGAGAAGCTAGATCATCACCATCCCTAACATGCACACACAACAACAATCAACAATACAAACAAGCATACATAAGCTCAAGAGAGTGAGAGAGAGAGAGAGAGAGAGAGAGAGAGAGAGAGAGAGAGAGGCAAAACTCAATTTGCGACTAATGGGATTGTCCCTTTTCATATTCCATAAAATGTCTTATATACAAGAGATCTCATTTTATAATGGCCGGCCACCCATTTACAATTGGGGGCCCAAAACTAGCTTCTTAATTCTATGTACATCTCTTTCCTATGATCGACGTTATAAAATCCATAAGCTCGATCATCCCATATCTCTTTTATCATTCAGTACTTTATGCGGCTACAAAAAGATAAGTTACAAGAAGCATAGCCATTCTTGAAAAATAATGTTAATTGGAGGGGTTAACAGAAGAGCATGTCAGAATCATAAAGGAGGTGCAGGCTATGGTGGCTGACAAAGATAAGATTGAGTTGATTAAGGTAGAATCTAGGCTGGCTATCTTGGATGCCAATAAATTTTTGGAAGTGTATGAACTAGAAGCTCAAAAAAAGATGGAGCAATGGGAAGGGCAGGCCATCGAGGATTTAAAGGAGGTGTAGGGGGAATATTTAAAGAAATTGGCAGCGACGGTGATGCAAGCCCAACACTTTCCTATAGACAAATGGTGTCCTACCATTCTCAAGACAACAATCTGGAGGGAGGATCCGGATAGTCAAACCCAACCCAGCCAACATGCTCAGAACCGACAAAAGAGCTTTGGAAGAAGCTGCACCCAGCCAAGAGGGCAAGGAGGCCAGAGCTAGTGGGGGAGACACCAGCAAGAAAAAGTAGTTGCAAAAGGAAAATGAGCAGCTAAAAAACAAAGTGGAAGTCTGGAAAAGGAGATTCACCCTCTTGAAGGGAGATGAAAAGAAGCCATCTGCGTCATAGACAGATGGGTAGGGGAAAGAACTATTCATATACAAAGGGTCATCAATGGACCTAATCCTCGACGAAGAGCTAAAAAATGAACGTGTGGGTAGCGACGAAGAAGCTAGAGGAAAAGGAGAATGACGAAGCTACGCTCAGGGCATAAATCAAAGAGCTGGAGGCCCTAGTGGGAGAGTTCAAAGAGCTACAGAGGCAGGATGGGCTAACAACAAAGGCCCTCAAGAAGGATGTAGAGGCTGCCATACCTGCAAAAATGACAAGAGGAAGAGGAGGAAAATGATGGTCAATGAGCTAAATGTCGCATTAACAAAAACAACTCATACTGACCTCTGGAAAAGACAAAAGAAACTGGACACCATGAGAAGGGCGCACACAGAAGAGGCACGAAAAAGACAGGAGAGAAGATGGACACTATAAAGAGGGTGCACACCAAGGAAGTCTGAGCAAAAGATAAGATGAAGAGGAATTCCAAGGTTGGGCAAAAAGGGAAAAGGGGGCAAAAGAAGACTTGCATAAAAGAGTCCAAGAGAAATTGGGCCAAAAGAGTATGGGTGTTTAGAAGGGCATTGCCCTCAAATATATTCAAACTTTAATCCGGACAGCCTAGCAGGTAGGTGCCTTGAGACCTTCCAACTGGGAAGAAATTACAAAATTCATGAACCAGTTGGAAGTGTCAAAGACAGAAAGAGAGGGCTTAGACAACTCTCAAGTAAGGGCGTCAAGACAAGAAAGGAGCCCCTCCCCCGGATCTAGAGCAGTACGTGGAAGCAAAGGTCTCTTATGACTCGAGGATCCAGGTGAGTTCAAAGAGAAACACTGCCAAAGCCCCTCTCCAAAGAAGTCAACAAGTAGAAAGGAAAAGGGAAGTATTGAAGCCTAAACCTACAGGCACTCCACCCTATGGTTGGAAATGGAGTCCCGGTGGGAGAAGAAGGCCAAAGGAACCAGAGCAGATAGTATTTGAAGAAGACCTCATCACCTCATAGTAGCAAATATAGCCCCATGCCTTCTCGTAGCAAGAATGGTTGTGGAAGCAATGCCAGGGCAAGGCAAAGGCATTTAGAGGCATGGACCATCGTTATGCGGTTATGAAGGGCCGACGAGAGGACTAGCATAGGGCATGCCTCGGTAAGCAGCAGGAAGAGGGCTTATGAGCCACGATATGCCCATGATTACCCCATCAAGTTCATCTTGGGGGGCATTGCAATAGAGAAGGTACCAGAAGAAGGCAACTAGAACAGGCCGTATGGAGTCTGGATGGGAGGTATCCGGACTAAGAGGCACGGACTAAGAGGCAATCCAGACACAAAATTTTCTGAACAGCGAGACCGTGTGCTTCATTGTGCTACTGGTTGAGCTGGACTGACCGTTGTCCAACAAATTGAGCCTTCTTGTTTTGTAACAAACTTGTAACAGCTTCTTAATGAACATGTAGTACCCATGGTTGTAATGGAAAAAGGGGAATCAGTTGGATAAGTCATGTCAAGTCTACTCTAACTCCAAAGTAATGTTGAGAACACTTGGCAATGGTCCATGTGTATGTAGGTCTACGAGGTCAAATATCCAACGGAGAGGTTGAGATTTGATGGGTATACATCCCATCATTATCAAAGAAAAACAAGAGATAAAGCCCATATGCTTTAAGGAGGCACTTGGAAAACTCTACATTGGATATCCGGTATCCAATGGTAATAAGATACTCCCCACCACGATCTTGTTTGGCCATGCTCTAGGTGCCTGATTCAAGGCTTTGTGTAGTATGCACATAAAATTTAATTGGCGGTAACCCCATTAGCCTTACCAGCCCACCAACAGGCACAAGCTCTAGTGTCGAGGTATGTATAGACCCAATACTATCACCCCAGCATGTTCCTCACTTGCGATTACTAACTCCAATACTATCACCCCAGCATGTTCCTCTAAGAACCACACCTGTACAACAGTACTCAGTGACCCTACCCACATAGATAGAAAACCAAGAACAAGAGAGCTATGAGTCTTATGACCAATAAACCCATATGAATAGCAATACTATGACCTCTATGGGTATCCTGAACAAGCTTCACCCCCATAAACTATTCCACTCTATTCAAAGCCATGGTGCTGCAAAGAGTGAGAGACCTCTATGGGTATCCTGAACAGGCTTCACCTCCCCCCATAAACTATTCCACTCTATTCAAAGCCATGGTGCTGCAAAGAGTGAGAGACCTCAATAATATGGTACGTAGGCCATCAATGTAAAGGCCCATACCATATTCTAGAATGTCCCCAAAGACACTATACCAAATCTCCCATGTGCTCCAAGTAGCACTTCGAGTCATGTGCCAAATCCCAACGTGATTCCTCATGAAGACCAATGCTATAAGTGTTGATTCAACCATGGTTACAAGGGTTATCCGAATAGAATGACAATCGTCCCCCATGTAAAAGCCCTTGGTACCAACAATGAGCTGTGTCATGGTTTCTATGGTGCTAGTAATGAGCACAAAATTGTTGATGTCTAGGCCTTAGCATTAGACACTATGTACTTGTATGATTTTGATGAAAAATTACACACCAAACCATATCTCTATGTGGGAATAAGTGTGGGTGTCCTGCTTAGGTGCTTGTTGGGGGGGCTGGCCTTGGGGCTGGCCTTGCCATTGTTTAGCCTAAATGGTTTAAAAGATTCTTAGCCATGCTCACGTCCTTGACTAGGACTCCATTTACTGTTTGGTGGGAACCCTTGGCCAATGAGGCTCTCTGTCAACTCAACCATGCTCATGTCCTCCTGTTGGTTGGACACCCTTGGCTGATGAGGCTTTGGATGATGCATCCGCTATCTCTTGGTTGGGGTGGAAGACTTGTATATCCTTCACTTGTAGATTGTCTACTAGGTCTATTGCCTCAACAAAACAGGTGACGGTGACAACACTGTCTAGACTAATAATACAGATGGTGGTCATGAAGTATCTTGCTATTAAGACCAATCAATGAGCGATAAGTCATCCATTATTTTGTAGGTGTTACATCTCATATGGAGATACTTCGTTCTAGCAATGTAATCCTGCATTGTTTCTCCCTCCTCATGCTTGAGGTTATATATTTTAAGTAATGGGGCTCCATGAAGCTCCATTGGGTGAGAATCCTATAGTAAAAGTGTGTCTCATAGTAGCTGGCCTTTTCAAGTGGGTCTAGTGATCTAAACCACTAGCCTACTTTGCCTAGGCAAAGTACAAATGAGAAAATCTTGGTGGGATGATCAATCCGTCCCATGGCCTTGCAAATTTGATCAAACTTCTTTTGGTAGTGAATGGAATCTCCAATTCAATCAAATTTGGTCGTCATCCTTGAGATGTGGATTGGCTTGGTTTTGCCCACTAGGTGCTATATTTGTCACAAACCCCCTTCCCATTTTCAAACACCATCCTAAGCATGTTTTTTTGTGTATTCACATGGCATCGGAAGGTAAGGATTTGGTTGCTTGAAACCCTCTATTTTAGGCAACCATATTTGTCGCAGCCCCCCTTTCCACTATCAAACACCATCCTAAGCATGTTTTTTTACGTATTCACACATGGCAGTGGAAGGTAAGGAGTTCATTGTTTGAAACCCTCTGTTTCAAGGTATGGGATCTCTTACCCTATAGGGTTGGTGGGTTTTGTAGTTTCTAGTGGCATTTTTCTTTCACCGAGCTAGCTTTGAGGCTGCAGGTTTTCCATGTGCCGGTGGCTAAGGACATGTTATTAGAATGGTCTCGCAAGTCCCTTTGGTTTGAGGTAGTCCCTACTAACATTGGCTCTTTATCCTTCCCCGCTCATGTGTCCAAGTTTATGCCTCGAGACTCATGTCTGGGCTCATGTGTCCAAGTTCATGCTTCTAGACTCATGTCTGGGCTCATGTGTTCAAGTTCACACCTCTAGACTCATGTCTACAAGCTCACGTATACAGGTTCATGTGTTCAAATTCAGGCTCATGTATTCAAGCTCTCACGTCTAAAGGTTTGCATCTTTTTTATATGAAGTGTTCAAGTTCACACCTCTAGACTCATGTCTACAAGCTCACATATACAAGTTCATTTGTTCAGATTCAGGCTCATGTATTCAAGCTCTCACGTCTAAAGGTTTGCATCTTTTTTATATGAACTATGCTCATGTACTTTTCTTTTATGAAGTAGTTTACCTAGGGCACATACTTTTAGGCAGCATTGGACCTATGATAAAGTTGGTGTGCATGTATTCAGTAATAATTATAGTATAATTTTCCAATAGTTATGAAGGAAAAGGATTCTCCTTAGAATTTATAGTTGGTATAGATTGTATTGTAGGAAAATCCTCAAAGGACATGAGTAGATATGTCCTTATCTTCAAGGTAGTAATAATTGGAATGTACAATGGTAGTATACCTACCTCTAGGCTCACATGTCCAAATTCACGGCTCATGTCTCTTACTACCTTGAAGATATGTCCTTATCTTCAAGGTAGTAATAATTGGAATGTACAATGGTAGTATACCTACCTCTAGGCTCACATGTCCAAATTCACGGCTCATGTCTCCAAGATTGTCTCACATCTCCAAGACTCACAGTTCACATATGCGGGCTCATGTCTCATGTCTCCAAGATCACGTCTCACATGTCTAGGCTAATGTCTTTTTGCTGGGAGCGGTGGGCTCATGCCCGAACCCAAGAGGTGGTTTGGCATGGTTTTTGGAGTTTTTTAAAGTTTTTTTTTGGACTTAATGGGGAGCTAATAAAGATATTTATTCTAATTAATAATTGTTATGCAAGTAATTATACATTTTTTGATAGATTTGTATGCTTTTAAGCTACCAAGTCAAACATGCAATACATGAACACAATTGACTAATTCACTCTAATCCACCCAACGGAGCTTAGTGCTTATGTTTTTTGAGTGGATTCCACTCCTAATCACAATTGGTAAGCTATTCGTTGGCTCAATGTAATGAAAGCCTCTTGGGCTCCAAAATCATGCAAATCACTAATGAAATTGGTGTTTTGTATTTCCAAAAGATGAAAATAGAATGCCCTAATGCAACAAGCTTCGAATCAAAAGAAAAAACAATAACCCACATGTTTTTTAGAGGACCTTCTAATCAACACCAAGCTTGGAGTGGACATATGGACGAAGCTAAGCCCTAGGCTAGTCCCTTGTAGAGCGGCACCAAATATGTTCAAGTCAAGAACTTACCTTAGCCTTGTTGAAGCATGTGTCATTGGGTCTTGCCTTAGAGACCACAATGGCAACTTCCCTGTGTGGGTGCACTAGCTGCCATGTCCTCACTCTATTATCACACTAGAATGATCCTTGCCGCCGATAGGGTGAAGGGAGAGCTCTCTAAGCATAGGTAAAGGCAAATAGAGATTGTACTTCATAATAGAGAGATATCTAAGCATAGGTAAAGGCAAATAGAGATTGTCCTTCATAATGGAGAGATCTCTAAGCATAGGTAAAGGCAAATAGAGATTGTCCTTCATGATGGTTCTCTCTCACAAAAGGAGAGGGAAAAAGAGGAAGCTAATGCAAGTAGAAAACATAAAACCAATCCAATGTAGCAAGCATTCGTCAACAGAGCACAAGCAAGCAAGAGCAGCTCACAAGTATACTAATGCAAGGGGACAATTGTGTATTACTTATTGTCAAAAATGATTTATATAAAAGTGACTAGTTTTCACACAAGCAAGCACAAGTAGAGAAGAAGGGGAGCTCATAAGTATTCGAATGCAAGGGGAGCTCATAAGTATTCGAATGCAAGGGGAGCTCATAAGTATTTGAATGCAAGGGGACGATTGTGTATTACTTATTGTAAAAAATGATTTATATACGCGTGACTAGTTTTCACACTAGGTTGGCCAAACTTAAAATTGGTCTAGCCTCTATTACTAGTCTTAAGCAAGTACGTAGAAGGAGTCCATAGACTTTCATGTAAGGTCGCTTTATATGTTTCAACACTATCTTAAAAAGGATAACTGCCCATTCGAGTAAGTAAGATCGCAAAGTGCCTTACAGTAGGTTAGGTGGGTGAAATCATGTTAACCTATGAAGTGGTTTAATATGTGAACTAACACCCAACTCTTTAGGTTCACACTTCTCTTGAACTATTCTTTTCACCATCTCAAGGACACATACATGGTCATACAACAAGGATTTCCACACCCCTCCACAAGATCTTGCATTATTCATGAGCATTTACACATTCATTTCTCACTTTCACCCTCTCCCCCCCTCTCTTGTGGCCTCCCTCATTGATGACAAAGTTGAAGTTTGTGCCACGTCCATAAACCCCTCAATGGCTGGACATGGCCAACCATTGAAGATTGCCTACTTCACACTGCTGCCAAGGTCTTCACAACCTCATAGTTGCCAAGCCCTCAATGCCTTCTTCACGCTTCATAGTGTTCACACCCTCTTCAAATGGCCACCCAACCCAAATAGGCCATCTCAATCGGTTTGAGCTCAAACTTGCTACATGAGCTAGTTTGCCTTAAACTTGACATGTCATCTATAATTTGCCTCAAACACGATCCCAAACTTGCAAGCTAGGGATAGTTCAAGCCCAAACTTGTTAGCTCACTCTAACCCTGAACTCAACAAACTGGCCAGTTTGAGTCAAAACTTGCTACATCATCTAATCTCAGCTACATCATCTAATCTCAGCAAAATCATCTAGTTTGTTTCCAACCATGAAATTTTTGGCTCACTTTGAGCGTGAACTTGCAAGCTCCACTGTGGTAGCCATCAAGATAATGTAAAACACTTACGGATTACTCTCCCAAATATGGCGCTGATGAGTGGGCACATGGTGGTACACCATGAAAATAAGAAGTAGGAGCCGGGGGGGAACGTGCATGTGCAAGGAGAGCACACTTCAATTCCTCTTCCTTTAATAAGTTTCATGCATAAATTGTCCCATTTCTCCCTATGTAGGGTAATAACTCCATTCTTTACTACTTATGTGTGATAAGCCCAAATGCCACCACATGGTAGCTTTTGTGGCAATAAGCAAGAAGAAAGGAAGAAGGAAGAAAGAGAAAGAACAGAGGAGAAAATTAAAAAGAGAGGAAGAAACAAAAGAAAGGAGGGAGAAATTTATGGAAAGAAAAATGAAAAAACAATTGAGTAAAAATGTTGGAATAGTAAATGAAATAAACAAGGACCACAAGAACAAAATGAGACAAGGAAAAAGGAAGAAAATTTCCAAAAATCAAGCAAAGAAAGAGAGAAAATCGCCAAATTGGAAAAGACAGGCAACAAATAAATAAAGTTGGGGAAAAATGGGAAGAAAATATCAGGAAACAACATGAGAGAAGTAATAAAAAAGAGTTAAAAAACTAATACAAATATTTTTTAAATAACTCACCAAGCTTCTTTTTAAAGACAAAGGGGATGTGCACGTCATTCTTCTCACCATGCACGAAGGAAGAAGCTTTCATTCATAAAACAGTCATCTAGCCATGGTAGTGGTCACAAGCTTGGGAAGGTGAATTCCCATAGCTCTTCAATAATCCCAATCCATAGGGGCAACATGGTAGCTATTAACATTGATGCCATAATATCACAAGATTCATGTATGTAATGATATAAGGCTAAGTTTCCATAGGGCTTACAGAGTTGAATGTAGGTGGATCCAAGACCACTAGAAGCGTTGATACTAGAGGGAAAGGCCATAGATCCCATGATGGAATTATGGACCATTGATCCCACCATTAGTCGTATAGCAATATGTAACAAAATTCAACAACCATGTGTTTAATCTCTTTCTCCCTAAAATCTTAGAAGGCCAACAAAGTGAACTACCATGAAGGCTTGGAGAGGATCTTTTGCTTCATATGGTAGCATATGAAGTTACCCAATGTGCTTGAAAAGTTCTAAAAATAGTGATGCTATTACTATCTTACATGCAATTCAAAGACTCAATACAACACATGGATATGGAGAAAAAGTGAATGAAAGGGAGCATTGCTCCAAACTCATAGATGAAAGGGAGGGAAAAAGTGAATGGAAGGGAGCATTGCTCCAAACTTATAGATATGGAGAAAAAAGTGATGAAAGGGAGCGTTGCTCCAAACTCGTGGATATGAAAATCAATTATAAAGTGGGCATGGGTGTAAACATCATATGTGTTTATGAGCGATGGTGCATATTTACAAAAAGAATACATAAAAACACAAAGAAAATGTCTTCTTATGTAGGGGAGTGAGTGCGCACACTTAATTTTGGGTGCTTTGTGAAACTTACTTACTGTCATATGGCACTATGCTAATACTCTTAGGTGTTGGTTAATATTGTAAAAAGAATACACAAAAATACAAACAAAATGTCTCCTTATGAAGGGGAGTGTGAATGCTTAGTTTAGGTGCTATGTGAACCTCACTTGCTATAAGTTGCGCTATGGTGCTAGTACTCTTAGGTCCTAGCTACTAGGAATGTAGATGAAGAACCCATGACCCCTAGCTCAATTTTGTCTAGCCCAAGTTGAGGCTAAAATGTGGGATTAAGATATGGCATGGTGAGGAACATGCATCTGCAAAGAGGAGGTGTTGGAATTTGAATCTACATTTTGGTGAGTGAAAATCATTCACTTTTGCATGTATTTAGTGGATGAAAGGTCCTCCAAATGTGTGTGCTGATTTATGTGCACAAACATTGATTTATTATGGTCAAATGTAAAAGGGGAAAAGGTGGTGAGTCTTTATGGTCAAATGTAAAAGGGGAAAAGGTGGTGAGTCTTTATGGATCAAATGTAGAAGGCGAAAAGGTGAAGAGTCTTTATGGATCACATGAGTTATGCCATGGAGTGCAAAGCATATGTAGCATAAATTCTTGTACTTGGGACTCCCTTAGTGACAGGTTTTCTAATGAAATCACCTTCTATGTTTCATTATTATCCTTTACTATTTTTGCTTATCATTTTGTAAGTTTTTAATCATGTAATTAATTAATTGCTTTGATCTCCCTAGCTGTTGATTTTGTTGAAACTTTCACCTCCCCTCCTTGCTCAACAAAAAAGTATTAGGCTTTTCAAGGAAGAAGCTAAACAAAAACTAGGGAAGAATATTATCACACCATTGGAATGTTGTCAATTCTTCATCCACAAAAAAGCATCATCGCATGTATCCTCCCATTGTCTTTTCTCACTTAAAAAAGCAATTCAAAGCCAAGCTTCAAATAGAAACTTGATCCTTGTTAAAGCCTTAGCTGTGATATCACTATGAGGTCCCAATTACTTACAACAAGCCTGTGTGCTCTACCTTCCTCGATGATGGCACGGAGGGTGAAGATGTGGTCAAGGGTAAAGTAGCTCCTCCGAAAGCCTGCCTGTCCTGAGGCTCTGCATCCTTGTCTCTCTGCAAATGAACTGAGCTCCGCCTCTAGCACCGATCCATAGAGTTTGGCCAATGTGTGCACACATTAGTGGAATGGGAAGGGGATAGTCTTCTAATTCACTTCCTAACCAAGAGCACCAAATCCCCTTGGGAGGACTTCCCTCACACAAGCATGATCTTGAAAAATGGGATTGGATTGTTCAGTCCTTGAGGCTAAGAGAACTATGTGCATTTATAGGCAAGGCTACCCGATTTTTTCTTGTAATTAATTGATTTAAAGTAACTCATATTAATAATTCAATTCCAAGCCAAAGTTATAATAGTTAAATTCCAAGCCAAAATTACTAATCACTAATCTCCTAATCATCATGTATCTCTGTTAATAGACAATTACAAGTTCCACCTAGCCATCAGTCTTGATAATCAATTAAAGCACCCAACCCTTATTTAATGCGAAGACTAAATAGGGATATGACAATGACCAATCCTTTGTTTCTTCATCATGATGGATAACCATGAGGCCCACTTTCACCATTGCTTGGGCAGAGGGGGAGGTATGCCCAATGATACTTTTGGAAGATGCATGAAATTACCATGGTGCCTTGTGCATCATCAACGAGGGTTCGTTGGAGTCGTTTTTAATGGTAGATAAAAATATGGTTGTAAATTAAATATGGGGAAAAGTAAAGCAAGATATTTTTTAAAACATATGTATATATATGTGGGCCTTTACACACCGCCTTGCGCCCACCGAAACGGGTGGCGCTGGGTCAATCAAATACCCTGCCATACATGTCTGCCTTACACACTGCCTCGTGCCCACCTAATTCGTCTGCCACTGTGGCCTCCACCTAATTCGTCTACCCCACTGTGGCCTCGTGCCCACCTAATTCGTCTGCCACTATGGCCTCCACCTCCGGTCCCTGTTTTTGCCTCTGCGTGGGTAGCCGAGCTTGGCTGCCCAAACTTGGGTGCACCTATCTCAAGCCAATCGCCCTCTAGTTGGTGGACCATGTTGCATTCCTTCCTGCCATTCTACAATGATAAATCGGCCGTGTTGCTTGTGGGCTATTGCAGACTGATTTCCAGCACATCGCCTCAATTTGTAGAGCGATCTCCATCCAGGTAAGCCTTGCATTTTTTTTTTCTTGCTCCTCTCTCTCCGTATCTTCTGTATTTTTTGCATGCTATATTTTCTGCATGTTGTATTTTTTGCATGCTATATTTTCTGCATGTTGTCTTTTCTTCTGTATTTTCTGCATGTTGTATTTTCTGCAACATGCTGTATTTTCTGCATGTTGTATTTTCTGCAACATGCTGTATTTTTTGCACTTAGTATGAGCCTGATGCTTTGATACGAATGAAATATGTGGAAGTTTGGATAGTCTTCTCTCATCCCTAAGCACTTCATAGGAACTCTTGATGCAAGAATAATCACCATAGATAGAGAGTAGATAGTGAGAGATGGCTTTGTATTTAGTATATTCATATGATACAACAAAGTACATCTTCTGTGGCCTTTGGCCTTTCCAAAAGGATAACCCTGTATCTTCAATATTTTCTACATATTCTGTATTCCTCCCTTAGTGTGGATTGGCAAAAGAAGTATTCCGTATCTCTTTGTTCTACATATTCTATATCATTTTTGTTCTGTATTATCTGTAAGGCAGGGTTGCATGGCGGGGTATTTGATTGGCCCAGCACCACGTGTTTAGGTGAGTGTGAGGCAATGTCCTAATTTGCATCTTCTTTGATTATTGTTAATCATCATTGAGTGCTTTGATTAGTATCTAACCCCTTTATTTTGACGTTCCAGTTATCCCCCAATGGATTCCCAGAACTCGCAAGACAGCGAGTACACGCCCTTATACTCCCAATATTCTTAGGCATCCTACTTTCTTGACATGCATGTGCCAGTCACTCTCCAACCAATAGTTTGACACTGCACGCATCCTCATCCTCAGCATTTGCATGTCCCCCACTTGTTCCAGGGACTTTTCCTTTGTCCGCTTTCGGTGGTTCACCGTTTGCGTTTACGCCATACCAAATGGCCCTACCCAATCGGCTACCAGTCTGTGCATCAAAGTCCGCAACCCTCACAAGCAGAGACGGAGATCTCGTCTTTGCCTCTAGAAGGGAGAAGTGATGTGGATGAGGTTTCTGCCCTAGAAAAGGTAAAAAAGCTTCCAATAAAATGTAGAGTCCAACAATCAGATGATGCAGAGGTGCAGGAGGTTGAAGTTTCCAACAAAGCCCCCATGACCAAGAGAGGTAGAAAGGCCTCAATACCAAAGACCAATGTAGATGAACAAACATGCAAGAGGGAGGTTTGGAAGGATGCATGGATTGTTCAGCTCATTCACATTCGGGGCTCAATGCATGATGAGTTTGGAAAAACTCCAAAGCAAGGGGTTGATCTATGGTCTAAAGTTGCCACACTCAACTTGCAGGACTATTCCCAGAGTGTGACAAAGACTCTGAAAGTTACAGAAAGAAATGGGGTCGTGTGTATGCAGACTACAAGAAGGACAAGGCCCATAATTCAATCTCTGGACATGATTATAAGGTAACATGTCAATGGTTTGATATCATTGATGAGTACATGCACAATAGGGCAAACGTGGTTAGCTACACCCATGCTTCAACTGTGGGTGGTAAGACGAAGGAGAGGGCACACAATCCTCTATTAAAACAGAAGCGCCAAAGAGCAATGTCCCCAATCTACGACCACGAAAAGATCGGAAGATTGAGGATTCCCTTGTCAACATGGCCAGCACAACCAAAGTAATGGCAGATCACTCTCTTGTGGATCGCAAGGTAGCAGAAGCCCAAAAGTTGCCAGTGGATGATAGCCATGTTCCAATTACTGCCCCTCATGTGCACTATGAGGACTACTTTAATCAGAAGGGGTTTCATTCTATAATTTTGCAGATGACCGTTGCTCCTAACTGCTTGGTTTGGGATTATGACATTGGTTGGACAGGTTCTATGCATTATTGGAATGTATTCCAAAGAAGTGATCTAGGACAGAGGTGTGAATCAAACAGCTTAGGCAATTATTGTTTACTTGGTGATTGTGCTTACCCTGCAAGGTTTTGGATGCTTCCTCCATTTAAAGGAAGTACAGATGGATTATCCCCTGAGCGGTACTTTTGGAACTACATTCAATCTAGTTCATGGATGCCTGTGCAACGGGCTTTTGGAATGCCGAAAGCCCACTTTTGTATTTTATCGAAGAGATGTGACATGTTATTGCAGAATGTGCCGAAGATGGTTAGCACTTGTTTGGTCCTTCATAACATGTGCATTATGCATGGAGATTCATTTGATGAGGGTTGGGTTCGAGAGACACAAGAGGAGGTGGAGAGAGCAAACAATGATGCATTGGCTTTGGATCCAATCATTCAGAATGGGTTGTAAGTGGGTCTTGCTGAGGTTACAGCTTTGGTGCAGACCAAGACCTCAGCGGTTGTGCAGAGGGCACAATCATCAGAAACAACAATGCTTGATTCATCCTAGGTTGGGGTGAAGAAAGAAGAGACAATCTTACTAGAGTTATGTTTAAAGAATGAGAGAGGACAAATGTGAGAATTGTATTTGGTGATCACTCATGACTCGGCTGATGAGAGTGACAATAGTCAGTAGGAGATGAAATAGTGCTTGGATGTTATGACTTTGGACACAATGTTGGTATTTTGTTTATCTCTAAGACATCATATTTTGTAGGCTTTATAAAATATCTCCCAAACACTAGGTAGATTATTTTATTAGGATGTTTATTTGGTTTTTAATCTCATATGCCTGCTGATTCTCATTCTTTTTTGTAGATGGGAGGAGGGGAGGGTGTAATCTAGTTCATCCCCTCCCCTCCTCTCGAAGAGAGCAAGGTGTAGCCACAATAACTGTGGTGATGAGATTCAAGTCCCCAACTCTCTATTTGTATGGATGGAAATTGCTTTTGTAGGGTATTGATGAAGTTTGAGAGCATCTTGTAAGTTACGGGGTGAAGCATGCAAGTATGTGGGTAAGTGATCATTGATTACCAATTCATTCTTCCATAGTATAGTAAGACAGTAGGAGCACTTGCACTTGTATTTAGAATCATTTATCATGCAATGACTCTTATCGTATGTGTTGAGCACCAGATTGGGACTAGGTGTGCACTGACTTAGGCTCTTTACATGTTGCATGTATACGCAAGTTAACATGCTGGTGAAGATGCACGTTGTGTAAAGGGCGATGTGCACCCATGCATGGGCGGTCACTTTTTTAATAAACGCAAGCATGGGCAGTTGGTGTGTAATGGGGTATGCCCATTTAAGAGTGCACAAGGCACTTTTTGGCTGCCCACATGTTGGGCAGTATTGTGACACCCTTAGGTAGTCTGTATCCAGCCTGTATATGAAAGATTTTTGAGTTTGTTGATAGGATAGGCTAGAGCCTGGCCCTTTGTTCATCATGTCACGCCCGGCTGCAGCAAGTGCGGATTGAACCAAGGACCTTTCGCATCCTAAAATATACAATTTGCTTCTTAAAAAATACCAAATTTTGGGTGGAAAATTGCATTGTGTGTGAAAAATTGTAATTGCAAATTGAAGCACGTAATATTACATCAATGAAATGAGTTTGTGTGAGGATTAGAGAGAGTTACTTCTTTGACTGTGTTACTGAGAGATCATATTGCTCTTCGAAAGCCCGCTCATCGAAGGGGGGACTGACGCGCTGATGCGAGCGCCACAGGTACCTGCGCCCTTCGAAGCGCCCAAGCTTTAATTCTCAATTCCCGTAACATTTCAATTAGCATGCGATCAATTAAGCATTGACTTGGTGCTTTAGCTCTGTAATCGGGAAAAAATCTTGCGATAAGTGCTTACAATATGTGTGTGTGTGTGTGTATATGCACGCTCATATACACAGGCATACATACCATTCAGTAGTGGAGGTATGGATTACAGGCTAACGGCACTCATCCTTACACATGTTACATGCATCCACCGCATCCAGGATGCTCCCACTCCACATGTCATATGCATCTACCCATCTATTTGTGCTCACTACTTTAAACCTCGACCACGGAGTCCACAATCCTGTGCATGTCACATATCCAATACCTCGTTGGGATCCTCTGACATGAGTGTTCTGCAAATAACCTTGGTGGGGGGACAGCGTTGTTGCTGCACAAGAAACAATTGCATAGGTAAAATATGTGATTTTTATGCTAGTCAAGCCCAAGAAAAGCTAGCATACCAAGGCTGTGCGAGGCCTTACTGTTTAAGCAAAGGAGAAGGAATAACAAACGATCCAAAATTCAGCATAGTATCAGTCTCATCAAGTATCCATCCACATATATTGTTAGACCTAGAGGGAAATGGTCTTCAAAGATAAATGATGCTAGCTGCTAGTAGGGGAAGCACTTGGCAAGGAGGGACAGCCCCTAGCACTTGGCAAGGAGGGACATTGGGCTGGGATAGCTTTAGTTGCACCCTCTTTTACTCCAGAGCCCTATACGAGAGAGTGAAAATAGAAGACTCAGGAGATAGTTGACTTTTGGTTCAGAGATGGGGTACGCACTTTGAGTTGCATTCTTTTCCCGTGGATAAAAAGATATAGATGGTACAGGCATTGTTGATAGGAAAAGCCCTTACCTGGTGGAAAGAGTTACGAGTGAAGCCCACGATGTGGTTAGATTTTGAGCAGGTTTTCCGAGAAGAGTTCTTGCAGGCCGAGAATGAGTAAGACATTGTCTCCAAGTTTAAAAACTTGGAAATGAAGAATATGCCTTTTGACACATATTTGTGCAAGTTTAAAGAGCTGCAAGCTCGGGCAACTCACATGGACTCCATCACTATTTTGGGATTCTTTGTGAATGGATTGCCTAGTGGATATCAGCTCTAGATGAGAAATAAGCGCAGCAAAACATTGAATGATGCTATCCGATATGCAAAGATTTTTTATGAGACTATGGCAAAGAAACAATCGAAGAAACCCCAACAACCCTTATCAACAAGCAACAGACCCGGTAGGATCCCAGCGTTAATGAAAGTTTAAGCATGGGAAGACTTCACAGACTCTTGCAGAGACCCAGGCCTCCCTAATCCTAGGGCCCTCCTAACACAGTTGGATTAGATCCCTAATCTGTAGATTAGTGTCCAAATACATAACATTCTTCCCCTCAAACAAAATGAAATTAGGGAAGCGCCTACTCAAACTAGCTGCCGACTCCCAAGTCGAGTCCTCCTCCATCCTATCTTTCCACTTAATCTTATATTCAAGGATCAACTTGTTCCTAAGTTGCCTTTCCTTGAAATCTATAATCCTCTCGGTTCATGTGAAACATAGGATAAGTCCTCAACCTCAACAATTTTGTGAGTGGTAATAAGGTTATCCTCACCTCCTAGTATTTCTTGCAGTAGACTGACATGAAAGATTGGATGAACTTTTACATTCGGAGGTAGCTCTAGCTACAAGCAACCTCATCAATCTTTTTTAAGATCCTGTAATGTCCAGAGTACGTAGGGGGTAACTTCCCAACCTTCCCCGTACGTAACATCTCTGAACTCTTGGGCACTCTCAAATAAACTAGCATTCCCTCGGTGAACTCCCTCGGTGAACGTTGCCTATCAACATAAAACCTTGCACGATCTTGTGCACGTGTGATAGCCTCTCGTGCACTGACTAGCATTTCCTGCATATTTGTTAAGAAATCTCTAGCCACATCAATATGAATACCCTTAAGTCCAACTGTTATCGGAGATCTAGGTTCGTATCCGTACATGAGAACTAGTACCCGCATGCTTAGCTCTGTTATAGGCAAACTCGACCATCAAGACGTACATTTCCAATTTGATGGTCTCTTGGAGACGTATGCACGAAGCGTATTCTCCAAAACCTGATTCGCCCTCTCTGTTTGCATATCAGACTGAGGATGATTAGAGGAACTCATATTGAGCGCAGTCTCCAATCTCTGGAAAACTTCTTGCCAGAAATGTCTAGAAAATTTCAAGTTACTTTCACTGACTATATCAAAAGATAGTCCGTACAACTTGAAAAGCTGCTCAAAAAAGTGTAGGGCCAATTTGGTTGCCTTCACTGTCACTTTTGTAAGTAAAAATGGTGCCATCTTCGTCAATCTGTCTACCACCATCCAAGTAGCATCATGTCCTGTGCTGTTCCATGGCAAACCTACAATGAAGTCCATGGGAATACTTTCCCATTTACCTCTTGGGATCTCTAAATATGTAACATACCTTCCGCCCTAAGGAATTCACTTGACATTGACGAACCCGTGGATGACCTGCAGTAGGAGAGTCATGACATTCATATAGGATCCTTTCCCTAATCTTAGTGTTATATCGAGTACACAAAACTTCTCATCCCGGAACAACAATCCATTCTGAATAAGGAACTGACCACTTGCCACACCTACGGATGGCATGACTCCCGAGTCCCGATCTAAATCTATGGAGCCCCTTGCCTGGATCTACTACCATTACCAACCAAAATGACTGTCGGTCTCACATAGCCCTCTCAGAGAGAGTCATAAAGGTTAGCCCTAATCTCGGTGAAGCTCAAAGTGTTCACTTCCCCAATTCTACTCAAGGCAACCGCCACTATTTAGGCTACCCTTCCGATTTTTTATTTCCATATCAAAATCTTGCATCAACTCAGCCCACGGTGCCTTCCTCCCCCTCAACACAGGTCTATCACATATGTGTTAGAAGTCATCTCCTGTCTAGTTTTATACACCAGGGCCTTTGTTGTGGGTGTGCCCACCCTTATGAGGTGTTTTATCATTTTTCCCCACTCTCCGTATTTTTCCCCTATTTTTTCCCATTTTTCTATGGCTTGGGAGGCAGCCCTGAGGCGGCTAGAGGACCCAGTAGCTGGCCGACTGCTCAGACATCAGTCGTGGAGTGTCTCACTGCTGGCCGACTGGATGTGTGCAGTCGTGGGCCTCATGTGCTGCTGGCCGACTGTTGCTACAGTCGTGGAGGGCCTTTTCAACAGGCCGACTGCCCATCCGGGGGCATATAAATAGGCCCCCAGCCCCATACCACTCAATGTATCATACCGAGATCTTCTTGTGTATATCAGAGCAGAGTTACACGCCTACATCTCTCTCTCTTGTGCTGTATTTTTTTTCTGCATGCGTTTTTGCTCTTGTGTCCCAGATCTGGTCATCATCTCCGCTGCGTATTCTGACATGGTATCAGAGCCCTAGGCTCTAGATAGTTCTTGGGATTTGTGTGAGCAAGAGGGGGACTGTTGTGTGGCTGATTGGTGGACTGTTTTGGACTGTTCGGGAAGAGAAGAAGCAAGAGGACGGCGGGCTGATTTGCTGGACAGCCACTTGCAAGTATTAGTTCTTCTTTGTTCCCACCCACCCACCCTTTTCAGAGTACATCCCCGCAATGGCATATCTGTTTGAGATGGCCGAGAGGCATGTGAAGATCCCGACACTCCCCACGTTCCCGGTGGACCGTCAGTTGGACGGGAGCAACTACGGCATATGGAAGGTTATGATGGAATTTGTTCTGGAGTCTTACGACCTCGCTGATTTCGTCGTTGTTGGTGTTCCACGGCCGGAAGTAGAGGATGGGGAGCTACTGTCGATCCAAAAGGACCGGGAGGCTCAGACACAGATGTGGGATCGTGTCAACGCCAGGGTCTGTTCGTTTATTTTCCTCAACTGCACACCACAGGTAATCAATCATGTAAGGCATATGACGCTGGCCAGAGGTATATGGCAGCATTTGGCCTCTCTTTACAACAAGGTATCGCCCATGAAAAGGATTTCCTTGGAAGTACAGATGCGGGTTATGAGCCCTGCAAAGTCGTTGACAATGCGGGAGCATATTAACAAGCTGCAGGCTCTTCAGCAGGAAGTTCTTCAGGCTGGGAAGGAGATATCGTCAGAGGACATGGCCATAACGTTGCTGTCGCACTTGCCCTCTTCGTACTCAGCATTTTACTCGTCTTTGATTACCAGTGGCAAGCTCAGCACCATCACGTGGGAGAAGCTTGTGCCCATGGTCCTGGACCAGGAGGAACGATTCACGAACCCTCCTCAGGGTGGAGGTTCGGAGGCCTTAACTGGCCAACGGTCGAAAGGCCGTAACTCGGGCAAAGGGAAGGCTTCATCGGAGAAGTCTTCTGAGAAGAAGTCCGACGCTGACCGCGAGAAACTGAAGGCAGAGAGGACCTATAATGATTGTGGCGAGAAAGGTCACTATTGGAGGCAGTGTCCCAAGCGGAAGACCGAGAAGGGTGAAGATTTCTCAGCAGCAATCATGAAGACTCCGGCTTTTGTGCACCTGGAGGTGGTGGACACCGATGTTTCATTTTCTTTAGGCAGGGAGGAGATTGGAGGACTCTCCGCAATAGTGGTGCTTCCAGGCACATGACTCCTTCCCGTTCCGGTTTACAGGATCTCTGCAAGCTTTCTGGTCACATTCTTACTGGGGATACATCCACTATCCCAGTTCACAGTGAGGGCAGGATGGAGATAGTTCCCAATGGCAGAGGGGGGAAGCATTCCTCCCAGGTGTTGTATGTTCCGGCACTTGGTTTTCATCTGTTTTGTCAATGCATCAGGTTTGCAAGACTGGCGTACGGGTGGAGTTTGATGAGCATTTTGTTGCTCTCCGGGACAAAGCAACAAGCCAAGTGGTTTGGGAAGGCGGAGTGGAGAATGGAGTTTACAGGCTTTCAGCACTCTCTCCCCCAGGTCCTCAGGTTTGTGATGAGTGGCAGTCTGGTAATGGCCACTTAAGTGTGGATACGCTGCAGGTGTGGGCTTTCCGGGACCAGATGGTGGATAGCTTGCCAGTAGATGGCAGCAGTTGGCAGGAACTTTCCAGTACTGATGTTGGTAGTTCTTGTGTTCGTCAGTCAGAGAAAACTGAACAGGTAACTTCTACTCTGATGTCTCGTGGTATTCGGTACAAAGAACCTCCTGTATATGAGGATGTTCTTTCCACGGGGACCTTTCGGAAAGCCAGGCAGGTGGTAGTTGATTACTTGCAGAAGGAGGTGACTACTCCAGGCTTTGTGGTTCCGGACTCAGAGGGGGTGGTTGACAGGTTTCAGAAGGCCTTGCGTGGTCTTCAGCAGGTTTCCAGGACTTGTTTTTGCACCGTAACTGGTGTTGATCCTTGTGAGCAGTGTGACGCCTCTTTGACTCAGAAGCAGAATGGTTCATTGATCTGGTTGATGGACACCAGATTGGACGGGAGCTTCCTGATGAGGCAGTTGAGCTCATGCTTGTAGATGACTCTTTGGGAGGCAGGATTGCGTTTCCTGTGGTTTCTGCGGCATGCGAAGGATCATGGACTCTCGTACACAGGAGGGGGATTGATGGATGGAGTCCAACTCCACGGTTGGAGTGACTCGGTTTGGGGAGGAGATCCAGACACGAGGAGATCTACTTCAGGCCCAGGAGCAGTTTTACGAAGCAGTAAGAGGCAGTCATCTTTTGCCTTGTCGCGGACTGAGGCAGAGTACCAGGCTGCTTGTGATGCTGCTTGTGAGGTGGTGAGAATGCGGCTTCCACTGGAGGAACCCATGGTCATCCAGAGGCACTTTGTTCGTGAACAGATCATTGCTGATGACATCTTGCTAGAGTTCTGTTCGACGGAGGACAGTACGGTGGACCTCTTCACGAAGTCGCTCTCTCAGGACTTGCTCAGGCGGCACCCCAGCTCCATGTGGTTGGTTTCACAACCAGGAGTTGAGAGGGGTTGTTAGAAGTCATCTCCTGTCTAGTTTTATACACCAGGGCCTTTGTTGTGGGTGTGCCCGCCCTTATGAGGTGTTTTATCATTTTTCCCCACTCTCCGTATTTTTCCTCTATTTTTTCCCATTTTTCCGTGGCTTGGGAGGCAGCCCTGCGTAGCTAGCCGACTGCTCAAACATCAGTCGTGGAGTGTCTCACTGCTGGCCGACTAGATGTATGCAGTCGTGGGCCTCATGTGCTGCTGGCCGACTATTGCTACAGTCGTGGAGGGCCTTTTCAGCAGGCCGACTGCCCTGGGGGCATATAAATAGGCCCCCAGCCCCATACCACTCAGTGTATCATACCGGGATCTTCTTGTGTATATCAGAGCAGAGTTACACGCCTACATCTCTCTCTCTCTTGTGCTGTATTTTTTTTCTGCATGCGTCTTTGCTCTTGTGTCCCAGATCGTCATCATCTTCGCTGCGTATTCTGACAATATGTACCGAATCGACTCTTGGTTGGTCTCAGCACAACAAACTTGGTTTCATAAAAATAAAGTCACAAAGTTTTCAGAGTGTGTATAACCCTCTCTCTTGAGTATGCCATCTGATCTAGGTATTGTCAAGCTTCTTGCTTTCAAATGCCATAGGTCGGCCATCTTGGCCTTCACCCTAAGCTTGAGAGCTCAAATCGCCTCCAAGCTTCTCATGCCAAGAGATCGAGCTATTGGACTTATGTCTTCTATCCCTAAGGAGGTCCGTAAAAGGTATGGTAAACTGCGAATAATCCCTCATTGACTTCTTAAGAAAGACAGCGAATCCCAAAAACACTTGAAGTTGCCTCACATTCTGAGGAACCGGCCAATCCAAATCCTTCTGTATCGCTCAAGATCTATTATGCACATCCCATCTCAAGAAATCCGATGTCCTAGATGTAGGAGCTCTCTTACACTTCGTATACTTGGCATACAACCTCTCCCGTCTCAAAATCCTCAAGAAGATTTGGAGATGTTCAATGTGCTCCTCCATAGTATGACTATCAAGATATCATCTAGAAACACAACCACGAATTTTCCTAAATAATCTCTAAAGAGATCATTCATCATCTCTTGGAAAGTGGGAGGAGCATTCGTGAGCCCAAAAGGTAACACGAGAAACTCGTGATGGCCATACCGCGTGTGGAATCTTGTCTTAAAGATGTCTTTCTCAGCTATCCGTATTTGGTGATAACCATAGTTGCACCTGGTTCGCGCACCGCCGCCTCAATTCGATTCGATACGGTACGGTACAGTACGATCCGGATTTGATATGACCGTTTTTTTTTGCCGTTTTTGGTCCGTTCTGTTCGCCATTGTTTTGGCCATTTATGACCATTTGGAGAGCCGTTTGATGGGCGTTTTTTGGGGCTCTTGCTTGCTTGCCTTGAGGCTTGGCAAGTTGGTCCTTTGATTGCCAACTTGCCTTTGCTTGAGGCTTGACTATTGAGCCTTGAGCCTTTCCCTATTATCTATATAATAGGCCCTCCCCCAACCCCATCCTCACAAGTCTTCATTGCTCAACCCTCCCCTCACAAGTGCTCATTGCTCAAGTCTATACTCTCCCTTGAGTCCCCTCTAGGCTCTCTGCCTCTTCCTCAAGGCTCAAGCCTCTCCCTCTTCCTCAACTTTCAAGCCTCTAGGCTCTTCCTGTTGAGTTTTGGGGCTCTTGCTTGCTTGCCTTGAGGCTTGGCAAGTAAGAGGGAGCAACTAAAGCTCAAGGCTCTCCCTCTTCCTCAACTTTCAAGCCTCTAGGCTTTTCCTGTTGAGTTTTGGGGCTCTTGCTTGCTTGCCTTGAGGCTTGGCAAGTTGGCCCTTTGGTTGCCAACTTGCCTTTGCTTGAGGCTTGACTATTGAGCCTTGAGCCTCTCCCTATTATCTATATAATAGGCCCTCCCCCAACCCCATCCTCACAAGTCTTCATTGCTCAATCCTCCCCTCACAAGTGCTCATTGCTCAAGTCTATACTCTCCCTTGAGTCCCCTCTAGGCTCTCTCCCTCTTCCTCAAGGCTCAAGCCTCTCCCTCTTCCTCAACTTTCAAGCCTCTAGGCTCTTCCTGTTGAGTCTTGAGTCTTTCTCAAGCCTCTCCCTCCCTCTCCCTCCCTCTCTCTCTTCCTCAAAGCCTCTCCCTACCTGTCCCTTTCCTTCTCCCGGGACCCTTCTCTCCTCTTTCACCATGAGAGAAAAGCATGAAGCATTTACTTTGCATGCCATTACCCATGAGAAGAACGAGGGGAAGTTGGGGGCATGGAAGTGGACTTGCAAGTATTGTGGCAAGGCCTACACTAGTAGTGCCACTAGGCTTCTTGCACATCTCTCCAAGATGGGGGGGCAAATTGCACCTTGCAAGATGATCCCTCAAGACATTTCCGATGGCATTGTGAAGAAGTACTCCTTGCTTGGCAAAGCAAGTGATAGTGGAAGAGTCCCCCCCACCGTTGCCGCCGCTCAAGACGAAGCTATCCCGCCGGCAAGGGATACATCCTCTTCATCATTCTCCGCTGCGTCCTTCTCTCCCTTCACCAACTCCAACCCCTCATCAAAGAGACCAAGTGAGTTTGAGGTTCCACACAAGAGGCAAGCCACTCTTGGAGGCTCCATTGGAGCAAATGTGGCCTCTCTCACTTGGGCCTGAGCAAAGCAACAAGACACAAATGTGGAGATTGTAAGCACGGTCATTGAGTGCAATCTCACATTTCGTGTCCTCGAAACTCCTCAATGGCAAAGGATGATGAGGGCCATTGCCGAAGTAGGACCATGCCATGGCCCTTGGCATGGTATCACCTACAACGACATGCGCACGAAGGCACTTGATGAAGAAAAGGAGAGAATCAACAAGACCCTTGAGCCCGTCCGAGCGGGATGGGTGAAGTATGGGTGTTCCATCCTCTCTGACGGATGGACTGATAGAAAGAAGAGGGGCATCCTCAACATTCTAGTATCTTGTCCTCTTGGCATGTACTTCTTGCGGGCTGTGGATGCCGGAAAGGCGGGGAAGAAAACCTTGGGCGAGGTCATCTATCGCCACATTCGACAAGCCGTAATCGAGGTGAGATACAATTTTAATTTGCTTATGGAGGACATAGACAAGTTAGAGTGGGTGAAGAGTGTGGTGACATAAGCCACTCAAATTGTCACTTTCTTTAGTCAAAAAGTCAAGGCCCTTGCTATCTTCCACCATCACAGCGACTTGGAGATGAAGAAGCCATCCTCGACGTGCTTTGCCTACATGTGGCTTCTTCTAGAGTGTCTTTATGATGTCATGCCTAAGCTTCAAGTAACAGTGGTTTCACCGGAGTTGCAGGAATGGATACAAGGTGAGATACCTTCGCGTGTCGATGAGGCAAGAGCCATTCAACGGCTATGCTTGAGAGAGGAGTTCTGTCGCCAGGTCCGCGCCCTAGTCATTGCGGTTACTCCCTTGTATAGGGTTTTACGCATGACAGACATGGAGGGGGCTACTATGGGGCTCCTCACTCACTTTATGAGAGAGGCTGTGGCCGAGATTACCCGCACCACAGTCCTCGATGAGCTTGATCCAAAGTATATACTAACAAGGTAAATAAGATTCAAGAATAAGTAATAAACTAAAATAGAATGTTGAATCTAAATACTTGTTCTTTCGTTTTTCTCATATAAGATATTCTCCCCTTTATTTTAAAGTTCATAGTGATCCCCTTGAGGCTACTCCTCGACGCGATGCTATCTTGGCACTCGTGGAGAAGAGATGGAAGTGGATGAAGAGGCCCTATCCATGGCCTTGCTGCTTTGTTGCATCGTGCCTACAATGCACTCCCAACTCCCACTTTTCACTGATCAAGAGTTGCTTTCAGCTCTAGGGATGCTTTCTTACCGAAAGCATTACTTGATGATGAGAATGGGCAATTTCAGTTCTTACAGGAGCTCATCAACAATAATGATCAAAGGGGCTCCGCATTCGCCAATGCGGTATGTTGGAGGAGGGATTCTATGGTGAAGCCTCTTTTGGTGGGAGTCATTTGCTTACCAACAACCTCACTTACAAAGAGTGGCTTTGAGGATTCTAGCGTAGGTAACCACTAACCACTTGGCACCAAGTTACTAAATTATGTGTGGATACTAGAATCTTGAACATTGTTTATTTTTATTGTGGATTAGGATTGCTCTTCGGGTGCATGTGAGAGGAACTAGAGTTCCTACTCACTTATACACACGAAGTTACGCAATCGATTGAGCACGAGACAGTTAGAGCGGCTGGTCTATTGCCGCAATAACTTGCGCATGGTGCGTGCAATGCACGATATGAGTCAAGCTAGACAGGTATATTGTTATGTAACATGTTAGACTTACATAACTTTCAATGTTTTATTATTTAGCCCCTAATCAATTATAAAACTTGTAGGTAAACGGCGACGAATTCAAGTTGACGGTGGACACTCTTAAAAGTGTCCACAAGGAGCGTAATGTAGAGGAGGCCATATATGCAGAGCTCTACCAAGAGCTAGAGGAGATTGATAGACGAGTCTCTTGCACTTGTTGTGGCCGCCGAGCTAGAGGTGGAGTACAGGTTCGGCCTGTTCTTACCTTTGGCTCTCGAGGCTCTGATCACCCAGTTGCTACCTATGTCAGACTCCTATCCATTCCTTTGCACAAGTTCAACACTCCTTGCCGGCTAATTGCCATTGTAAAGCCTTCATACTAATATAAAAGGTGATCTTGTCCACAAGTTCTCTCTACTCTCTCTCTTGTTCGTTTTCTGCTTCGCCTGAGCATTCTCCAACACGTACCCCGTCTACGAAGCCAGGAGTCAACTATCTCTTGAGTCTTCTGTTTCTGCTCCCCCATATTGGGCTGTGGAGCAAAAGAGGGAGCAACTAAAGCTGCACGCCCCCCCCCCCCCCCCCCCCCGCCCCCCTGCCCCCGTGCTGTCACCAAACGCGCCAAAGTTGCTTGCATAACAACCATGGTGTTGGTCAGGTTTGCAATCTGCTGCTCAAGCAAGGTCATCCTTGCGTCGAAGTCAAGCTTAGTGACGAGGTCATCGATTGACACATTGTCATCCTGATGGTCATCGTCAGATTGAACATTCTCGTCCATCTCACAATAGTTCTGTTCTTCATCAGCCATGACAAACCCAAGATAATTTGCTGCAGCTCAAGGAAAATTTGCATGTTGAGATGAAGTGTCACCCAAATTCCCGCTCATCCACTATCACAAGTACAAATCTTGCTCTTGGAAGCTGGCCATGTACTCTCAGCCCTCTTAACCAAGGAGATTGTTCTTTGAATGTGGAGAACTTCTAATCAAACCCCCTCTTTTATACTAAAAAGACAAGGAGTATAATTGCTTTTGAGTTTTTTTCTCAGAAAATTAAAGTGCTTTTCAGTTTTTATTGACTTTTTAGCAAAAACTTAAAAGCCATCGCTTATAAAAAAATAAAAAAAGATCTGCTTTTTTCTTCCAAAAACGATGCTGCTTTTTTTATGCTCTAAAACTGCTGGCCTCTGATGCAGCACGCAGGTCCGTACAGTACATGCAGGCTCTGATACCAGTTGAATGGGAGAGAGAATTAGGGTTAGAGTGTGGGAGACATACACAGAGAGAACAAGGGAGCGAGAGAGAGAGAGAGTTGTGGGGATAAGTCAACTCACCAAGATGAGTATGTGACTCCCCTATCACACATGTATATTGCACTAGTACACATAGTGCACTTAGTACATTAAAAGTACTAAGTGTACTATGTACTATAACTTATGGGCTTGTACACACTATAAGGGTGGGCATTATGCCTTTACCCCAACACGGCCTGTTTTTTATCTTTTGCACATGTGGTTGGTCGGGTTATGGTCGGCCATGATTTGTAGGACCCAATTGTGGGTGGTTGACAATAGCCGACTGGTACATTGCCAACACTAGGAGACTATATATAGTTCTAGTGATGGCTCTTTTTTTTTTTTTTTTTCATATCTTGCATATCATCTCTTGGAGATATTGAGATCTATCTTCACTACAGTAGTGCACTCTTGAGATATTGAGATCTATCTACTCTAGGAGACTATATATAGTTCTAGTGATGGCTCCTTTTTTTTTCATATCTTGCATATCATCTCTTGGAGATATTGAGATCTATCTTCATTATAGTAGTGCACCCTTATATGTGCATGACATCCTCTGTCCAGAGTCTACCTAGATAACCATCAAAGCTCCCAGCCGGAGCACATGGGTGGGCAGATGCCATCAGTTTGTAAATTTGGTTTGCAACAATAATTGAGCATTATTAAAAGCCATCGCTTATAAAAAATAAAAAGAGATCTGCTTTTTTCTTCCAAAAACGATGCTGCTTTTTTTATGCTCTAAAACTGCCGGCCTGTTTTTTATCTCTTGCACATGTGGTCAGTCGGGTTATGGTCGGCCATGATTTGTAGGACACAATTGTGGGTGGCTAACAATAGCGAACTGGTACATTGCCAACACTAGGAGACTATATATAGTTCTAGTGATGGCTCTTTTTTTTTTTTCATATCTTGTATATCATCTCTTGGAGATATTGAGATATATCTTCACTACAGTAGTGCACTCTTGAGATATTGAGATCTATCTACACTAGGAGACTATATATAGTTCTAGTGATGGCTCCTTTTTTTTTCATATCTTGCATATCATCTCTTGGAGATATTGAGATCTATCTTCATTATAGTAGTGCACCCTTATATGTGCATGACATCCTCTGTCCAGAGTCTACCTAGATAACCATCAAAGCTCCCAGCCGGAGCACATGGGTGGGCAGATGCCATCAGTTTGTCAGTTTGGTTTGCAACAATAATTGAGCATTATTCTCTATATCTCTTGCTTCAAGTTCTTTCAAGTTCTGCCTAGTGTATTTTCTTACAGGGCAGCTTGGGAGTTCTAACCCACTCTCAGAGCCAAAGATACTTGCTTGGAGTAGTGCTTGGTCACCCACAGGGTTGGAGATTAAGGTCTTAAGGCACTGCTGCTAGCTTTCAATTTTCTTGGCTTAAGAAGAGGAACGTGGAAATAGCTCGTGGTAGAATTGACAGGCTTTATGTGGATGAGTGGGCTATGGATGGTGCAGGCACAGTATTTATTACAGTAGGCACTACGGTAACCTGCTGGTGGCATATCTCTTGGGCAGCTTGGGATCCATTCCTAGAGTGGACTCCCTCGAGCATGTTTTAGAGTACCTACTTATTTGGCAATATTGCATTTACTTATGTTGTATTATGGGAACACACATTCATATATTATTTGAAAATGTCGTGTTTATGTTTTTATTCTTGCAAGGTAGGCTCAATGGCTTTGTCATGATGGTGCAGGAATGCCTTAAATCATCAATGGGCATGGTATCAGCTGTCCAACCTTGGCAGGGCATAAGGAGCTGTGGTTGTCGTGATTCTCTGGTATGCTAGTTAGTGTTGTCTATGGCAAGTGTAAGTATTTTGATCATATAGTATATCAAGGCCAAGGGTGGGCCTGGAAGCTTATTGTAGATGAATTTTCACCAATTTCCTCATGAATACTGCTTACACTTGAATTGCAATTTCAGATCTGCTTTGGGCAGGGTGGACCAAAAAGCGGAAGGGCCTTCTGCTGGTGTTTTCAAGGTCCACTACCATCAAACAATGGATGATTGCCTCCAGAACAGTGACCAAGATTCAAAGGACCAGATATCACTTCCAGTGTCTCTGGATAAATGGAGAAGCAAGGGCATAATAGATCTTCGAGCTTAAGCTCTTCTAGCTCATTTGATAGTTGTTCCGACCTTCTTGGTTCTTTGGAACTCTCAGAGAAAAACCCTGCTGATTATGTGTCTCGCTCAGAAGTGCAGCAGTCAGAATACAAATCCTGCAGCGAAGAAAACGCTGGAGCTGAGGACAGCTCTCCAGATGTTTTGTGTCATCAATCATTGCAGGAGTTGGAAGATATAGGATTGATAACAGGTCAGGTGCCAGACCTCTGTGAACAGTCTATGGAGGGATCAAAGGAGAAGGTGCCCGACCTCTGTGAACAGTCTATGGAGGGATCAAAGGAGGAGGTGCCCCAGGGCAAGGATGGTTGTGTAACAATGGAGGTGCCCACATTAAAGGATCATGTGTATGGGCTCTCCTCAGCCATTACCTTTAGCAAGGTTCGATCTCTGGCTGAAAATACAGTTGAGAAATTCTCGCAGTTGCATTCATCCTTGCGTCTACCGACCGGCTACATATTTCCTTTGAAATCTGTGGAGTCAGTAGACAACACACCCTGTGCTTCAAAGGTTGATTCAAAGATGGCAGTACCAACAGAACCTTCTGATTCTTATGAAGAGCATGTAATTGAAGGAGCAAATTTCTCTCAAGAGTTTTCTGGTAGCAAACCAGACAATAGCAGACCTGGATGGGGTGACATCAAGCCTTTGCATCCCAAAGAAGAACTTGTCATCACAGAGTACACACCATGTGGGGATCTGTGTGAAAAGAGTGCTTGTGTAAAGGAATTGGACAATGCAAATCCTTGTTTGGAAAATTTGTGCACGGGTGATTCTAAATTGGCCACTGGTACCAATTATTTCACTAGAAATGATGCATTTGGAGGTAACAGTATGCTTCGAGTATCTCTTAATGAAAACGAAGGTGGGAGACCAGCTGATATGGGAAAAGAAGCTTCTTCAAATATAGATCTCAAGGGTTTGGGTCTTCAAAAGCTTCAGAATTTGAAACAGTTTATGCCATTCTCACAAATTTCCGGACATTCAGACATCCTGACAATGGTGGACGAGGAACATGATGGGATTGGCTTGGATTGTGGATTTCAAGGCCAGGCTTGTGCTCCTGAATCTGGCCAACAAGTGTCAGTATCTTTAGAGATAGACCATGATTTGCAACGATTGGAAGAGTCTATAAAGTTGTTTGATCTGCACAAGAAAAATTCTGTTCCTCCCCACCCCCTCGGAACTCTGAGCAGTGGATCTGGCAGACCCGACCTTGAAGAGGTTGATGATGAACAAGTCAACTTGAGTGAAGCTATAGGCAAGGATCAGTTTCTACATTGGACTTCATCACTGCCTGGTGGTGTGACTACAAAGAACATAATGCTTGCAAATAGGCCACCAGTCGAATTAAGTTGCAATGACCCATATTTTGCCAGTACGGTATCAGGCTTGGAATCACGAGCTAGGATAGACCAGCAAGGGTACACATTTAAGGGAAATGAGTGTTTGTCATCAATATGTGGGCAAAGAGTGCAAGTAGTCAGTTCCTCTCTACAAAGTTGTGTGGATGAAGACAGAGATCTTTTGCAGAATGATCAGCCCATCCTAACTGAAACCTTGGAGGCATTTGATTTTGGGTGTAGACAGCAGCCTCACGTAGAGGAAGAGTCGTATGGAGAGCAATTAAATCAAGAAAGATGGAAGGGGTTAAGCATTCGTTTACCGTTGGACTGGGAGGAGGAGGATGAAGATTTGGGTCCAGATGAGGTATGATTTGTTGGACGTTGGTAACTGCTTTGCATATTTTAGAAAGGCAAGGTTCGTATATATACTTGTTAGGTCTTCTCACTGACCTGCATATCTAAGTGGTGTTTTTCACTTTCAGCTTTTCAGGTATTTGGAGAATCTAGATTTGAATGAAACCTATGTTGATACGGTCCTTGATATGGAGGATGTCCTTCTCAATTGCGATGAAAGCGGCAGCAGAGGGAGGTTCCTACTGGCTGCAGACAATTCAGTAATCGGTACACCCCGTTCTTCTAGAGACGGGAGTTTGAGCTCTTCAACATCGGGCCTGCAATTATTTATATCAAATTCCACAAGTTCAGGTGAATGCACCCCCTTCACAGTAGACTGGGTAGAAGTAGTTGGAGCAAAGCAAAGAAAGGGTGGCTCATCATTTGGAGAGAGGATTGTTGGTGTGAAGGACCACACAGTGTATTGTATAAAGGTTTCAAGTGGCAGCCAGGAGTGGGAAGTGCTGAGAAGATACAGAGACTTTGTTGACCTCTATCATCAGTTGAGACGCAAATTCAATGCTCGGACAGAAAGGCCTCTCCCACCCCCTTGGAAGGAGGTCGAAAGTGAGTCTCGCAAGGTGTTCGGCAGCATCACTCCAAATGTCATAGAAGTCAGAAGCGGCCGCATTGAGAAATGCCTGCAGTCTCTTCTTCAAGCAGGGCTTCCGTTCAGTACTAGCTCTCCTTTACATTGGTTTTTGCACCCGCAAAGTACTGCTGGGAGGTCATCTGGGTTTGAGGATCATCAATCAATAGCATCGTCAGTTTCACACAAGGTTTTGGATGTCCAGCTGGGCACTCTCAATTCGCCTCACTTACAATCTCCTCGATCAGAAATTGGAAGTAGCAAGGGGGAGTTGGTTAGCCCTTTCACTCTTGGGAAAACCATAAAGCTTGTTCTGGAGATTCATTCAAACAAGAATCTAAAACAATTGCTTTCTGCTCAGCATCACTCTTGTGCGGGGTGTTACAAGCATCTGGAGGTGGAGAAAGGCTTGGTGCAGGGTTTCGTGCAAACCCTTGGATGGGGAAAACCGAGACTCTGTGAATATAGTGGGCAGCTTTTCTGTGCCTCGTGCCACTTGAACGAAACTGCAGTTCTTCCTGCTCAAGTATTGCGGCATTGGGATTTCACACCAAGACGAGTTTCCCAACTTGCAAAGGCATACTTAGATTCGATATACGACCAGGTGACTATTCTTGAACCATAATAACTTGTCTCAAAATGCTTGGATATTCCTCTTCTTGCAAATTTTAGGAGAGGGAAAAAAGAAGAATGCTGATGACATTCCACATTTGTCTAGTCTAAACAACACATTGTCTTTAATTATGGAGCATCTCCTCTGGTACCACTGCAGTAAGGCTCCCAGATGGTATGTTTCCATTGGCATTTGGAGGTCAGAGTATCCTTTATCTGCTAGTGAGGTGTTGGGGGCCATCTGGTCTATGGTCTAGGGTGTCTGTCCTTGATGACTTTAGTATCAAAGGTCTTTAGAGTTTTCTGTGTATGGGTTGGTCTAGGGTGTCTGTCCTTGATGACTTTAGTATCAAAAGTCTTTAGAGTTTTCTGTGTACGGGTTGGTCTTGTGATTTTATTGCTTGCAGTGATGAAGGAAGGAGAAAAGTGTTTAAATCAACACTTGTGTTACATGACTTGTAGTTAATGCGTGCAATTAATTACTTTGGTGCGTTAATTTTAATGCTGAAAAGAAAGAGGAGAGTGAAAGCACCACACACCTGTTTCGGTCCTAATAACCCACTGAAGGGTCTCCACATTGCGGTGTATTTACTTTATTATGAAACAATGCAGATTCGATGCTTGACCTAAGAATACCTTCTTCCTTGCTGGGCTGAGGGATGGCCCGAGAATCCGGGCTGTATAAGAGGCAGGGACTTGCTAATCCAGGTAGGAACTGTGCCAAAGCAAGCTGCCTTCCAAGGGTTGTGATAATCCTTGCAGTGATTGTGAGTAGGAAGAATTAAAGGGTGGTTGTGATGCCTGCATCGAATATGACATTAAGGAGACTTCTTGTTGTGTTTGTTGGTCTGTTGTCTTAGTCTAGCTTCAAGATCTATTTGTGTTAGTTCGTGATTGAACTTGAAGCTTTAGGACAAGAGACAAGTCATATTGTAGCCCCAGACAGCTCTTTTCAAGTGCCTTCTCGTGTGAAAAGCTACTATGTCACACGAGAATCTCTCATGAAGTGCTTAGGCACTTTGGTTGAACCATGTACAAGTTTAATTCCTCCCCCCTTTAAAAAAGTTTACACTTTTTGAATGGGTACGTGCGTATGATTTCCAAATTGGTATGAATGTTAGTTTTTTTAAAATAAGTACGTTCGTATGATTTTTAAATCGGTATGTGCGAACACTTTTTGAATGGGTGCATGTGCATGCTTTTTGAATGGGTGTATGCATACACTTTTCAAATCGGTATGTATATGCTTTCTAAATGGAATCTCTTAAGATTCCCCTCCTCTCCTGAGAGGTAGGCAGCGGTATCATATGCAAACTCAGAGTCTAGAAGCTCCTCCTGTGAGCAGATGGGGAGACGAAAACCTTGCAGCCCAGTCCCCTGGGTGGTCAAGAAACTGCTCTTTGTCTCAGCAACAAAGAGGAAAAGGAAGGGGGCGAGTGGGCACCCCTGACGGACTGATCTAGTAATCTAGAACGTGTCCCCTTTGGCCTTCTGAATGAGGACCTGACTGTGGCAAGTGAAATAAAGTGCTAAGACTCCCCAGATCCATCTGGTCGGGAATCCCATTCGAAGCATGGTACCCTCAAGGAAAGCCCAATCCACTCTGTCGTAGGGTCTCTCAAAGCCCAGAAGCAGCACTGCCAAATCCTTGTGGCGAAAGCAGGCCATGGCAGTCACCTCCCAAAAAGTGAAGATGTTATCCAAGATGCTCCTATCCTGGATGAAGCCTGTCTGTGTGCCATGAATCAGATCTGGGAGGTGAGGCTAGGCACTGCCAAGGAGGGTGATGGTGTGCCATTGGCATGAGGCTAGTGATCATGATCTCATTGAAGGCGGCCTGGAAACCGTCCTGCATGAGGTCCCAGTGATGAAGGAAGAGGGAAACCAGGAGTCCGTCCGCTCCAGGGCACTTGCCGAGGCAGGGCCTGGAGGGCATCACTCAGCTCCTCTCTCGAGAAGGGAGAACTCAAACCTCTGCAGTCCGGGGGAGACCACCTCTCGTGTGTGCTTCCACTCTCTCTCGCTGCCTCGATCTCGAGCGTGAGGGGACCAGCCGAGAGGAGATCCCTGCAGAAATCCGTGGCAATGGCCCACACCTGAGGAGGATTTGACTCAATGGTGCCATCTGACGACTCAGCTTGCGGACCCTGTCTTGGTGGTGCTGAGGACTTGTGATCTCAAAGAAATCCTGCATGACCCTGACACCTGCCTTGGTCGTGAAGGATGCACGGGTGTGGCACCTGGACTCCTCCCTCCTCTCCTCTATCGAGCATATCTCTGTGCAGGCTGTCTCCATCTGTGACTCCAGCCACGGGCTATCTGGTGTCTGCTCGTGTAGTCTCTGGAGGGAGGTGAAGATTGTGTGCAGGCTGCTCTCCTCTTCTTGGAAAGTGATAACACCCCATATCTCCTCTATCTGCGTGCCAATCCTGGAGTCTTGAACCAAACTCTTGGGGATGCGGTCACTCTATTGTTGTTCAAGCTGCCAAGGGTCCTCCAGGTGAAGGAGGACAGGGGCATGGCCAGATAACGTGGTGCCTGCAATGATGCGTATCATACCTTCCATGCTGCATGCCCCCTCATCCACATAAAATCTGTCAATGCACAAGAAGTTCGGTTGGTGCATCCTCCTGTTTGACCTATAAAAATGGAGGCTCCTGGTGGGATGCCCAAATTGTAACTTGGTTGAACACAATGCTAATCAATACACTTAAATACACTAAGATTTGATGGACAGTTGCTCAAATACGAGAAGTAATTTGCTGAATTGACAAGAGACACAATGAGCCGGAACGGCCGACCCCTCCCTCAAATAAAGTATATTGATCTTGGGAGAATCAAGTACATAGTGTCATGGGCATTTCTGACCGGATTTCCATACCAATGCATATGAATACAGTATTGAGAAAAGGGCACCCACGGTTGTAGATACAGTCTTATCTTCAGAGGCTAGTCGTGGTTACCAGTTTTTAGTTACAGAACTTATTGTAATGAAGTGGTCAATTGAAGGGAAATCAGTGAAGGTACTCTTCGATATGGGCTCTAGCCATAATGTGGTTAGTTCTCAACTTGTCAAGAGGTTAAAGTTGAAGACTCAACCATCGCTATATCAGTACACAGTTGAGCTAGCAAATGGCAAAGGAATAGAGGTTCGAGACCAACAAGTTGTAGGCCTTGGTCTCATGAGCCATTCAGTCCTACTTTGAGGAGCTCAACTTTGATATTACTTGACTAGTACATTTTGATGTTGTGCTAGGGAAAGAATGGCATGCATGGAAGAAGCCTCTCATCGACTTCGCAACGCATGTCTATCAATTCATGCATGAAGGGAGGACGCATCACATTAAAGGTGAGCCAGGTCTACCCAAGAATGCATTAATTACTACTACACAAATACTCAAAATATCTTGTTGAGTCTCTCTTTTTAGGTTGGGTCAAAAAGTTCCAAGTGTTGTAGACACACATGAAAGTGGAACTCCAACTTGTAATGCCACAAAATCTTTGCAAGAGAAAATTCTAACGGAATTTTTTGATGTTTTCAAATCTGACCTGCTCTCTTCTTTGCCTCTGCACAAAAATGTGGAGTATCGAATAGAGCTTGTGTCTAGTGCAACTGTGGTCAATAGACCTCTGTACCGGATGAGTTTGGTTGAGGAGAATGAGGTGTCAGTGCAACTGTGGTCAATAGACCTCTGTACCAGATGAGTTTGGTTGAGGAGAATTAGGTGTCAAGGGTAATTGAAGAGTACCTAGCAAAAGGACTCATTCGCCCCAGTCTCTTAGGGTTTGCTTCTTCGATTTTGCTAGTTAAGAAGAAAGATGTTCTTATCGAATGTGTATAGACTATAGTGCCTTAAATAAACTTATTGTAAAACATCGATATCCAATGCCAAGGATCAGATTCGTATTAAAGACGAAGATGTATCTAAGACTCCTTTTTGTACTCGTTTTGGTCATTATGAGTATCTTGTAATGCCATTTGGGCTTACTAATGCACTAGCCACATTTATGATGTTAATGAATGATGTCTTTAGGTCATTCATGGGTAAATTTGTGATGGATTTTATTGATGAACCACAGTTGTTTACAGTATTTGGCGTGCTCAGGAAAAATGTGTTGTATCTTATGTCAAGAGGAAGTTGAATATTGAGACACATTATATCGGCGTTAGTTGTAAAGATGGATTCGAAGAAAGTAACAATAGTCTTAGCTTGGCCTATTTCACAGGACATTATTGCGCTCAGATCTTTCTTAGGACTATTTGGTTTTTATAGAAAGTTTCTTATTTTCTATTCTGAAACAGCAGCGCCACTAACTGACTTGTTGCAAGTTACCGTTGTTTATGTCAACTGCAAAGTTTTAATAAATTAAAGCAAGCGGTTGCAACTGCACCTGGTTGAAGATCGTGGATCCGTCATTACCTTTTGTCGTTGAGATAGATGCTAGTAGCATTGCCACAGGAGCTATGTTGAGCCAAGAAGGCCGACTAGTGGCTTTTGAGAGTAAGAAACTCAGTAGTTTGCAATGCAAGTGGCCCATACATAGCTTGAATTGTATGCAGTTAATACATGCAAGTGTCTCACATGGAAATCTTGTATTGACGAGGAAAAGAGAATGTTGTTTCTGATGCATTGTCTCGTATAATGTATCAGATGAGTTTTAGTATAGTCGAGAATGAGATCATTCATAGAATACATAAGCTCAAAAGACAGATCTGTATGTATGGAATAAGGCTAGCCAAGTAGAGGAGCAGTCCTATTTGATTTATTGTCTGGTAAACGTAGATTTACCATTGAGAATGGAATTCTCAAGAGAAACGGCAAGATATGCGTTCCGGAATCAGATGATCTAAGGGTATTAGTGACACGAGAATGTCACGATAGTCCATGTGTTAAACATTTCTAGTGGTGGCCACAGTTAAAGAAACATATTAATCATTATGTGACACATTGTTTACAGTGTTAGGTTACTAATTCAAGCGTGTGAAGTTGGCGGGATTGTTACATCCATTGCCTATCCCAGAGAGGAAATGACATAGTATTTTCGTGGATTTCATTATGGGTTTACCCAAAACTAGGAAAGGTTATAATGTTATCTTTGTAATTGTGGAGGCACATTTTGTTCCTACTACGAACAAAGTTGAAGCTCTGCAATAGCGGAATTATTTATTGCCAATGTGTTTAGATTACATGGCTTGCCAGAATCCATTGTGTCGGATAGAGATCCATGGTTTACATGTTATTTTGGTAACACGTTTTTAGTAAACTTGGAACGCAACTCTGCATGAGTAGCGATGATCATCTGTTGGAGGTGGCAATTCTCGTAGCTACTCTCGGGTTATTGCATGACTAGAAGTTGTGGTGGATTATCCCATATGCAAGAGCATGGGAAGTCAAAGAGCCATATATAGGGGGTGGTGGCATCTTGTCATAGATATCTCCTCCAGCCGGGTTTTGGGGGGAGCAATGGTTGGGAGATGGGAGCCCAACCACCGACGTTGCTTAGTGCCGTGGGGTGGTGTGCGTGTTGCTGCTGCGTGACTCTAGCATGGTATCAGAGCTCGGCCTGTGTGGTCTTGGGCGGTCCTAACCTCTGTGTGATCGAGGTGCTCGAATTGAAGGAGAGTGTTGGAGGTGGCAATTCTCGTAGCTACTCTCGGGTTATCGCATGACTAGAAGTTGTGGTGGATTATCCCATATGGAAGAGCATGTGGGAAGTCGAAGAGCCATATATAGGGTGTGGTGGCACCTTGTCATAGATATCTCCTTCAGCCGGGTTTTGGGAGGAGCAATGGTTGGGAGATGGGAGCCCAACCACCGACGTTGCTCAGTGCCCTGGGGTGGTGTGTGTTTCTGCTGCGTGACTTTGACATCATCCACAGACTAATGGTCAGACCGAGAGAGTCAACCAAGCCTTGGAGCATATGTTGAGAGCTTATGTCGAGGAATGATAGAGCGATTGGGAAAAGTATTTACCTTTATTGGCGTCTGTGTATGATTCGCGCAAGCATTCCTTTACAAAATTTTCTCCATTTGAATTGAATTATGGGTATAATCCAGTGATGCCAGGTACAATTGGATTACCTCAGAAGACACCCATGAATTTTTGTCTTAGATTCAGTTAAATTTATCTAGAGCTCGTGATTATATCCGTCGGGCTACGGATCCAACAATAAGTATGCTAATCCCAAGTGGATAGCTTGTTCTTTTAAAGCGGGGGAGAAAGTGTTTCTGCTTATTCCTCGGAGAACTAAGATGCTTCGTGTGGGTAAATCTACTAAGTTGTCGCCTAGATATTGACGATTTTGAAACAAGTCAGAGATGTGGCTTATAAGTTAGGCTTACCACAGGATTGTCGTGTCCACCCAGTATTTCATGTGAGTGGATTGAAGCGTTATCTTCATGGCGATGATAATTTAGTTGATGGTATGATTGCTTTGTAGGAATCTAATCAAGAAAATCATGGACCAAAACAGATCTTGGAACGAAGAGAAAGACGATTGCGAAATCGTAATTTTCGGAAGTTCCTTGTAAAATGAAAAGGACATCCCTTGACAGATGCAACTTTGGGAAAGAGAGTATCAGTTTCGTACGCGTTATTCTCAGGACGATGATTCCTAAAAGGGGGAAAGAATGTTACGACCCTTACACGAGACGCGTACACACCAATACGCGGGATTTACACGCTAGTAATGCGTGGTGGGTGTTGCGTGGGAAAACCAATGGCAGCATACTATTGCACATCATCACTTATAATAATAAGTGTGAACGGGTAACGTTAGTGGGTGACGGTTGTAGGTCAGTGATGTGTAGCATGGGGGTACCAGCAGGGCACAGGGGGCGTGTGAGTATGGTGTGTGGCTGGTAAGGTACACACTGAATGCCTGGGGTCACGGTATATATAATGGTTGGGTGGTGCCAAGCTAGGTTTTGTTTAGCTATTTTCGAGTCTCACATTTTTTGCAAGAGGCTAGATTCACAGAGCTAGAGCTCCTTGCATGGAGGCTTGACACGAGGAGGCAGCAAGGGCAACAGTGCAAAGGAAAATTGGGGTGGGGGGCACAAAGTAGAGGACGAAGGCACACATACGGGAGGGTTGGGGGGGGCATAGCAACAGACGGACTTTGGAGGGGAGGAGCACAGAGCACAGGAGGAGCGGAAGTGGAAAACGAAGGGGAGGCGGAAGTGAAGAGGGGGATGGCGCTAGCGAAGGCGGGAGGGGAAGCGATAGCGATGGCGAGGACAGAGGGGGAGAGGATGCACATGCTTGCTAACAGGGGAGCTCCAGTGCCAATCAAAGCTAAGGTTTAGTAGAGAATGAAAAGCCGCACTATGAATCTTTTTATTGGCACCTGGTTACTTTTTGGCTTTTGTTATATGAGATTTTTGGACTCTCTTCTCATGGTTTTTGAATGTGTGAAGCTATTTAAACTAGCTATGGAAAGCATCATTTAAGACTTCGAAATTTCCTGTGTGTATAAAGATGTAGGCTTAGAAGGTCTATATCTATGACTAAACTTATTGCACATGCTGACATGTACACACGTTTTGAAATTTTTTGGCACTCCAATGATTTTTAGTACCTCTAAGTCTACCAATGTTTTTTCTTTGTGATAGTAATAACTTGACAAAAGTCATCAATTCAAAAGCTATATTTTTTCTAGGTGCTAGATGTCGGATATCTATAGCAAACGTAGGTGGCACAAGACTCCTCGGTTTGTTGAGAGGATAAAGGATGCCTTACTGATCCTTTTCTTCTGTGCTAATGTTTTTGCCAATATTACACACCTTGAAGGAAATTTGCATCGAAGAAAGGTTCAAACAACAAAAAACCTTTTTGTGACCCTTAAAAAGGACTTTTTTTTCCAAGAATTAAAAAGGACATTTTTATGTCCTGTTAGGCTACCAAACTAGTGCTAAGGTCACCTATGTCAGTAAGCACTGCATGGACAGATCTCGACACACACACACACACACTCAGCTAGACATGACTTGTAGCTTTCTGTACTTTTAGCACCCCTCTTAAACACTAGTCTATTTGTATAATTTTCAGGCTTTCAAAGGTTTTAATATGAGTAGTCATTAATTCAGTAAGTGTGTGCTTTTTGCAGCCGATGTTGTGTGTCAGTGCTGTAAACCCCTATCTATATTCCAGGGTACCTATCCTCTCTCATGTCAAAGAGACCCGAAGAAAGCTGAGCAAAATGCTATCATGCATGCATTGCCCTTCGCATGGCCGAATACTGCAGACAATGGCTTCACGGAGGTATCTTTTGGAGAACAATGATTTTTTTGCCCTGCGTGATCTTGAAGATCTCTCCAAAGGTGCCTTTGCAGGTAATGCTGTAATACTACCGCTAGACAGTTGTTAACATTGGAGGCAGCATGCAAGCCTGGCTAAAGTAGTGTTTTTTTGGGGTCAATGGTTGTGCAGTGTTGCCGGGACTGCTCACTGCTGTGCTAGAGAGCTTGAGAGTGCACATAACAAAGCAGTGCTCGGTTTGTCAAGATACAGGAGAATGGTGTGGTGCTGGAATACTGTGCGAAGACCCTTTCAGTCCCATCTTCCCATTTCAGGTTGCCATTATCTCTCCGCTTCTCTTGTTCGCTCTATACACAAAAAATAAACCACAAAGTTGTCTTAAGATTGGACTGAGTTAGTTGGTGGTGGGCTGGCTTTTGCACCATGCTGCCCATAAGGTGGTGTGAGTTCAAAACCCAACACCTAAATTTATAGTGCCACAACCAAAGAAAAAGAAAAGATGGGGGGAGTTCATACATTTAATTGCATTTCTTTTTCAATAATTGATCTTTATCTGGATGGTTACAGGAGGAGAATATAACAAGTTGTAAGGTATGCCATGCACCTTTCCATCAGATTTGCTTTTCAAAATGCAGCTCTTGTCCCTCATGCCCTAAGGACTGGAGCAAGAAACAAGTGTATGCTGCAGGGTCTACACACTTTCAAATGGAAGATCTTGGTGATGATCACACAGAGGTACTACCATTTTCAAATGGTCAGGTGGTCGACAAAGCGATTGATGGTAGTGCATCCTCCTCTTCATTAGGAGGACCCAAGTTGCAAGGTCTAACTGAAGAAAAACAGTCTCAAACTCAGAGAAACTGGCCTTCTTTGTACAACTTTTTGCCAAAAAGGCGGTTGTGGTAGTCTTGAGGCTGGTACCAACATGTGATTGGTCTGCTAGGACCTTTCAAGTTGTTCATCAGCACTGTAATGTATGGTGAGACCATGCTTGTATATTACTTGTATATTTCATTAATAAACTCGATTTTTTGGGGAGGGTTCACTTGTTGGAAAGTAAAGAGAATTTTAAGGGCAGGATCATATGCAACAGGTGGCGTTTTCATTATCTTGTGCCAGACTGACTCGATCTTACAAAGTTTCAATCATGTTTGTGGAGGTTTAGATTGAGTTGAAGCTCCTTATGGAGCACATTACTTAGTCAACGGTTTTGAGTTGACAGTGCTGCCAGCACAATGATCTTCTCTCCTTTGCTCTCGAGTGCCTTTCTTCGTCATGAGCATGCTCTAATGCTCAACATAAGTAAAACATCACAAGCCATTTCAATGAGCCACTTAGAGATGCACCCGGCTCAAGGTGGTTGTGGTAATGTAAGAGCTCCTTTTCCAATATTGTTGTGGTGATGTAAGAGGTCCTTTTCCATACATACACTTACACGTTTTCTTATTTATTAAGTCAAGCTGCTATACTGTAGGAATTTGTAAGCTCTGACATAGAAAGAAGATAGCATCCATGCAGTCTAATTCCATCTGGAAGAAGATAGCATCCATGTAGTCTGAGCATGACTCCATTCCATTTTGCACACCCCTTTTAAATTTAAATTCATTCGCTTATCTTATTATCATGCATGGTCAACAAAGGCAGTAATGTAAACAAGCCATGCCGAGGGGCCAATGTCACTTCCTACACCTCAATGTTCAATCTAATGCTATGGAAAGAGCCTTAAGTTTTTATGTCATTTCATCACAGCAAACAATAGACATGCCCATGTCCTTGTCGGCATTTTTTGGCGCTAAACAAAACTACATATAGCATAATACTGATATAAAACCAAATGCCTACTTTAGAGCATGGCCCATATGCAAGAAGCACTATCCATAGCAGATAGAGCCATGTAGCGCTAAAAATAAACAAATCAAATTGGCCAAAAAAAATCAGTTTAAGTCTTTGCTTGCCTTTAAAAATCTAGATAAGGTTTTGAAAAAGCCAGACAAGAAACTGATTGATGTGTAGAATTTTGTAGAACAAATTAGCATAGGTGAAGACCTCTTCTTATATTGGTTGGTTGGAAACCCTAACATTGGAGCCATGCATGATTGGAACAACAAATTCAAATTTAAAATCTCATCATTTTTGGGAATGAGGAGAGTCTAACAATGTCCCTTGGTCGATGTCCGATCTTGTGAGGAGTTGGACTTAGATTAGTCATGGTATATGGTATGTCTACTTGCCCTTTAGGTAGAGGGGGTGCATGGTTGTTGAACATCTGATCAAGTAAATTGTATTTGCTTGTGAATAGTTTCTTGTATCATTAAGGGCTTGTTGTGTTGTACTTAGAGGAACTAAGTTGGCCCATGTTTGCCCTAGGTCCAAATATGGAGCTTCATAATTGGAAGTCTCAAATGAGGTGGTGATGGTTAATTGAGTCTTGGATCCACTTTCGATTGCATTAGGAAAAATGTGGACTCAAAAGAGTGCCCTCTAAGGAGTGAATAAAAAAGAATGGGCCAACCAATGAGAGGACTAGGATTTCCATATAACATGGATCCTTTTTAATCTTCTTCCTCAAGATCAAGTTACCCAAATAAAATGTGAGAGGGTCACTTTTCTCTCCTTATTTTTTCATGCTACAATTTTTTTCCCTTTTTCCCTTTTTTCCCTTTTCTCACCTACACAATTCAATCTTGATATATCTATTCTTGTGCTTCATATTTTAAGGCAATATTTACAATGATGTTTCTCTCTACCATATCTCCATTCCGGTAAACTTTTATTTGATTTGGACAAATACTCAATGAGATATAAGTGGTTTCTCATGGCACCTTTGTAGTCCCCTTTCTCTTCTTCTTTTTTACATAGACATCCCATTTTAATACCTCATTAAAGTACTCTCCTACAGATATGAGAAGCTTGACAACACTATTTATAAAATGTAAGAAGATTTAACTTATTCCAGTTAGAAACATAAAATTTTGAAGGTTTTTAAGTTATTATTACTAGTGTTTGTTTGTGTCCTCATGGAAAACAAGCTCTAACATTGTTTGCTCTATTTGTTTTGATTTTTGGCTAAGGTTTCAACGAGCATTCAAGTAAGGGGTTTCTCTTTTTGCTACCTATTTTGACTATTTTGTATTATTTGATCAATACATTAAGAGTCCTTTGAAGTTTACTTTATTGTTATGTTTTCAGGTCTAAAAAGTTTGACATCACTTTTAGCTTAATTAATAAGAACATGACTATTTAAGAATTCATTGTTAATACTTTCTTTTATTAAGAAGCTTGGTTGTTTTCTCTAATAGAAAACAAGCTCTGACATTGTTTTTCGAGTCGTCCTATTGCATGCACATTATTTTTTATTTTTTTGATTTGCTATATGCTGTTTGTTTTTTGATAGTTTTTTAGGTTTGGCACCGCTTTCTAGGCATTATTATACTATTGTGCCACTTATGAAGTTTGTTGAGACTTTACTCATCAATGATAATGTTTTGGCTTATGTAGATGTTGATTGTAAAAGACATGTAAATTCTTATCTCCATCTTATTGAAAGTAAAGCCTCGCTTCCTTGGTATATTGTGACTTGGCAAATCAGATCATCTTGCATACCTTCATTCTCTCTCTCTCTCTCTCTCTCTCTCTCACTCACACAATGGAGAACACAAGAGCTCGACACACATAAGAGATAAGCAAGAAGGGAGGAGACAAAAAGATCACTTACTTAGATTATCTATAAGAGAATGAGTGGTGAGAGTTACAATTTTCCTTTTGTGTGGCTTCTAGGGTCTATACACTTGGGTGACGAAAGTTAACAATTATACACTTGGGTGGCTCATTCGGCCACGCTCGCTTGTGTAAACACCTAATTCACAACTAGTACTCTCTCCTTAAGATCATGTGGGGTGCCTTTAATAGACAAGTGGTGATCACACATGCAAAATAATATAATAAAAACACTTATTTCTAATGAAATTTGGCATTTCTAACGACTTCAACCAAAATTGTTGAAGTTAGTAAGGTGGTTGGCATCGACGTTGTCGAAATCTCTAGCAGAGGTTAACAAAGACATCATGAAATTGATGTCAAAGCATGGAAATTATTAAAGGAGAAGAAGGTGACAGGTATTATTTCTCCCATAGTGAGTCAAGCAATGCTTCCACACATCGAACATTGTAAATTAGTTATTGAAATGTGGGACACTCTCAAGCATGTTTGAAAGTGTGTTAAAGTCTGGTCATGTTGTTCTGGAAAGTAACACGAGCACATATTGGGCATAAAGAAAGTTGAAAATTGTGCATACCGACATATGAGGATCATGCCAAACCATGTCATTTGGTGGTTCATGATACTTTCATCAGACTACAGAAAAAAAAAGTTTGGGTCTATTTCTTGAAGCAAAATTTAGATGCATTTGAGAAATTCAAACAGACTCAAAATCATGGTTAAGGATGAAGTTGATATGCAAGGATCAAGATCGTAAGGTTTGAGGGAGGTGGAGACTATGTCTCAAATTGCTTTGAGAATTTTGGATAGAATCATGGAATCCAGAGGTAATTAACTTCTAGATATACAAAACAATGTTGCCAATAGGAAGAATAGGGCGATCTCTATAGACTTTGAGAATTTTGGTTAGAATCATGGAATTAAGAGGCAATTGACTTGCTGATATGGATCTCGACAAAATGGTGTTGTAGATAGGAAGAATGAGGTGATCACAGAACATGCAAGGTCTATGATTAATAAAAACACATGTACCTAATGCATTTTCGCCAAAATTGGTGCATACAACAGCAGTGTAAGGGTTGTGAGAGCCTAAGAGGCATTTAATGTAATCTTTGGTTATATTTTACACGTTCAATTATAGAATTTGGATGCAAAGTCGATCAAGGCAACATTTTTGGGATATTCAAAAGTATCAAAAGCACATAAATTCTATAGCCTAGAAACAATGAATTATTTCATATCCCAAGATATCTTTGATGAGAAGAATACGTGACAGCTGAAATATCAGAGTGGCAAATTTTAGCAAGAGGTGCAGGTACAACAAGATAAAAACAACAATGCATATCATGGAAATAATGGCATAGTTCCAAGTCTTATGACTCCAACAGGGATGATGTGAAAAAGCAATAGCATGAAAATCAGCCCATAAGGTCACAAAGAGTGGGAAAAGCACCAAAAAGGTTGGTTGCTCTTCAAACTTTTGTGAGGCACATTATGCATTCATGACAAGTTTGGTTGAATTCAAAGAATCGAAGTCATTTGAAGAAGCATTGGAGATGCAAACACATGGAAATTGGTGGATTCATGACAATGTTTGTTGAATTCAAAAGAACCGATGTCTCTAGCAGAGGTTAACAAAGACACCATGAGATTGATGTCAAAGCATGGAAATTATTAAAGGAGAAGAAGGTGACGAGTATTATTTGTCCCATGGTGAGTCAAGCAATGCTTCCAGACATCGAACGTTGTAAATTAGTTACTGAAATGTGGGACACTCTCAAGCATGTTTGAAAGTGTGTCAAAGTCTGGTCATGTTGTTTTGGGAAGCAACACAAGAGCACATACTGGGCATAAAGAAAGGTGAAAATTGTGCATACCGACATACGAGGATAATGCCAAAACATGTCATTTGGTGCTTCATGATACTTTCATCAGTGTCTACACAAAAAAAAGTTTGGGTCTATTTCTTGAAGCAAAATTTAGATGCATTTGATAAATTCAAAAAGACTCAAAATCATGGTTAAGGATGAAGTTGATATGCAAGGATCGAGATCGTAAGGTTTGAGGGAGGTGGAGACTATGTCTCAAATTGCTTTGAGAATTTTGGACAGGATCATGGAAACGAGAGGTAATTAACTTCTAGATATACAAAACAATGTTGCCAGCAGGAAGAATAGGGTGATCTCTATAGACTTCGAGAATTTTGGGTAGGATCATGGAATTAAGAGGCAATTGACTTGCTGATATGGATCTCGACAAAATGGTGCTGTAGATAAGAAGAATGAGGTGATCACAGAACATGCATGGTCTATGATTAATAAAAACATGTGTACCTAATGCATTTTCGCCAAAATTGGTGCATACAACAACAGTGTAAGGGTGTGAGAGCCTAAGAGGCCTTTAATGTGAAAAATTCAAAAATCTTTGGTTATATTTTACACATGTTTGATTATAGAATTTGGATGCAAAATCGGTCAAGGTAACATTTTTGGGATATTCAAAAGTATCAAAAGCACATAAATTCTGTAGCCCAGAAACAATGAATTATTTCATATCCCAAGATGTCATCTTTGATGAGAAGAATACGTGGCAGCTGAAATATCAGTGGCAAATTTTAGCAAGAGCTGCAGGTACAACAAGAAAAAAACAACAATGCATATCATGGAAATAGTGGCATAGTTCCAAGTCTTATGACTCCAAGAGGGATGATGTGAAAAAGCAATAGCATGAAAATCAGCCCATAAGGTCACAAGAGTGGGAAAAGCACCAAAAAGGTTGGTTGCTCTTCAAACTTTTGTGAGGCACATTATGCATTCATGACAAGTTTGGTTGAATTCAAAGAACCGAAGTCATTTGAAGAAGCATTGGAGATGCAAACACATGGAAATTGGTGGATTCATGACAATGTTTGTTGAATTCAAAGAACCAATGTCTCTATCAGAGGTTAACGAAGACACCATGAAATTGATGTCAAAGCATGGAAATTATTAAAGGAGAAGAAGGTGACGAGTATTATATCTCCCATGTTGAGTCAAGCAATGCTTCCACACATCGAACATTGTAAATTAGTTACTGAAAATGTGGGACACTCTCAAGCATGTTTGAAAGTGTGTCAAAGTCTGGTCGTGTTGTTTTGGGAAGCAACACAAGAGCACATACTAGGCATAAAGAAAATTGAAAATTGTGCATACCGACATATGAGGATCATGCCAAACCATGTCATTTGTTGGTGGTTCATGATACTTTCATCAATGTCTACAGAAAAAAAGGTGGGGTCTATTTCTTGAAGCAAAATTTAGATGCATTTGATAAATTCAAGAAGACTCAAAATCATGGTTAAGGATGAAGTTGATATGCAAGGATCGAGATCGTAAGGTTTGAGGGAGGTGGAGACTATGTCTCAAATTGCTTTGAGAATTTTGGATAGAATCATGGAAACCAGAGGTAATTAACTTCTAGATATACAAAACAATGTTGCCAGTAGGAAGAATAGGGTAATCTCTATAGACTTTGAGAATTTTGGTTAGAATCATGGAATTAAGAGACAATTGACTTGCTGATATGGATCTCGCAAAATGGTGTTATAGATAGGAAGAATGAGGTGATCACAGAACATGCAAGGTCTATGATTAATAAATACACATGTACCTAATGCATTCTCGGCAAAACTGGTGCATACAATAGCAGTGTAAGGGTGTGAGAGCCCAAGAGGCATTTAATGTAGAAAATAACCCACGACTATGTTTTTGCTTCTTGTGGCTCACACAGTGGATGAAACGGCACAAGATTTGAGATGTAGGTAGCTTATAGCAATGCTAAACTACCCCGAATAGGAATTAGGCTAATTGCAAGTGTGGGTGGAAAATGAATTTAAAAACCAGTTAGCACTGAAGCATCGTTTTCTGGCTGTCCGCGTCGATTTTTGCTAATTCCTCCAGGATAAGCTTCACCTAGGGTTGAGCAATAACCTCCTAAAAGGGCTTTGAGAGAATAATCAATGCCAAGCGCGTGAAGTTTGGGCCACAAAGGGGAATATTGGATTAGTGACTAATTAGTTGATTAGTGAAGTGATTAAGCTAATGTGAGCTTAGATAGGAAGGGAAGAGGATTAAATATAGCCGAGTCACTCTTTGAGAAAAGGGAGGAAGAGCATATCTCTGATCATGTGGGGATAAGGAAACTTTGATACCATTTTAAAATCATGGGTATCATGTGCATGTGCAAACTGATTAGTACTAATCCTACACTAAGCTAGTGATTAATCTAATTAGGTTACAAGATCTCAACTTATACTCATAGAGAGGCTTGAAAGCTTGCTTCATCTTTCATTGCTTAAAATAACCCCTTTTTGATAGCTCATGTGGGATAATTCAACTTCGTTCATGTGGCTTCTTATTGGACAATGTCTTCTTTGGTTTTCTCAACTCATTCCCTACCTCGTCCTTGTGCACACAATGGCACACATTTCTCAACAATAATGTATGGTGTGTGACTTGTATACTAATAACTACTAGGAGGCTAATAACCTAACCATGAATAGACACTTCTCAACAATAATGTATGGTGTGTGACTTGTATACTAATAACTACTAGGAGGCTAATAACCTAACCATGAATAGACACATGGTTTAGGAGATAATGTATGGTGTGTGATTTGTTCTATGCTAGTTTTTTTTCTTTCATGTAATAGAGAACATTTGTTTGCTTCTTCTATCTTGTTTCTATGGCATTGTGAGTTATTCCAACCAAGCTTCTTGAACATACATCCCTAAGTTGTGAGCTTCTTTGGGAGATGGTCTAAGAATTATTCAAGGTATTTAATGCTTTCTTGACTAGGGAATTTAGTCCTATAAACATTGATGATGCGGGCATGTGGGACACAAGCTTATATATGTGTATGGAACCAACCTTAGGAAACATGGACAAGATGATAAGCCCGGTCTAGTGCAAAGATAATTGTAACCTAATCCGATCAAGTTAGCCCTAGTTAGCTATACCTTATCCCACTATAAATAGGCCCCCCTAGTTCTTGTATTCATAATCCAATCTCATGAAAACTAAAGGGCCTAGGCCAAGTGCAAGTCAAGAGAGTGAGATGATCATCTAACTGCTTGTCTTTCAACAATATGCCCATGGTTTCATCTTATGGCAATCACTTTATTATCATTTTTTTACAACCATTTAATCCGTGAGTCGACATTTGTCATGCAATTGGAAAATATTGCTTTTCTTCTCAATCAATATCCATCAAGTTAAAATTGATGTACATTATTTTTATAAGTTGAACACCCTTCTTTCAATGAAAATGGGTGTACTCATCTTCAAATGGCCATGTATCCTTCGTTCTTTGATAGACATACCCTTCCTTTGTTCAATCAATACGTGTACTCTCTCTTTGGCAACATGCATTTCCTTCCTTCAGTAGGTTGTTGCATGCAATCTTTTTCTTTTAGCCACCGACATGCCCTTCCTTCCATAGATTGGTATGAATACTTTTTCTTATGGGATCCATGTACACTTCTTTTGATAGGTTGGTATGCATACTCTTTCTTTTGGTAGGTCGACATATGCATACTCTTTCTTTTCGGAAAAACGTATGCTTATTTTGATAGGTTGATAAAACATGCTCTTTCTTTGGGATAGACATACCCTTTACTAGAAAGGTAAATATGTATACTCTTCTCATGGATTGATAAAATGTACACATTATTTGTTTTGAAATCCACATTATCATTCTTTGGTTTGAAATAGGTGTACTCATCTTTAATAAATTGAAAAATGTGATGGTCCCATTTTCATGTATTAGGAGACATACCCTTTCTTTCATGGATTGATAGGCAGTACCCTTTTAGGAGACAAACCCTTTCAAGGATCAATAGGCATACCCTTTTATAGAGGCATAACCTTTGTTTTAGGGATCAATTGCAATGCATATACTCATTTTTTTTACAACATGCGTACTTTACTTTTGATAGGTCAATACACGGGCTTTTTTGAGACTAATATATCTTTACTTTGATCTTCAATTGATCAAGCAAATGTACTTGTCTCTAGTCATGTTTTGTCTTTTGGGAGGCGTACCCTTCCTTTATTGATACATGTATCTTGGGACATGAATACCATTCCTTAGATAAGTCGATATTCATACTCTATGTTTTGAGGAAAATGTTCCCTTCCTTTCATAGCTCAACACATGTACTCTTCTCATGGATTAATATGGCATTCTCTTCTTCTTGGGATTTGTACTCGTGTTCTCATTCTTTGGATCAATTAATACATGTGTACGCTTTCACTAGATTGATTGATACAAACTTACACTTCTTTGGATCGGTACACAAACCTAATTTCTCACTCCAAAAACTAAAGATAAGCTTTTAAAAACTGATTTCCCACTCCAAAAACTATGAATATAACTTAGCTATGATTTGGGTTACTAAGGTTAATTTTATAACAAGCTCGCATGCAACCATAAAAATCAATATGGACATATAGATTGAGAAACATAGGCATAGCTTCCCAAGCATTCTAGTTTAGGAACGTAATTTACTATGCCTCATTTTACAAGGCACTCCACCAAAATTTACTAACAAAGTTAGATTTTGAAAAGAAGTATAAGCTTTACAAAAAGACTATGTGAAACTATATGTTGAATAACTATAAATATTGCACCTTTTCTTAAATGCTCAAGCATTTTCTCCCCAAAAAAACGATCATCCCTAGCAAAAACTCCCAAAAACCACATTTTATTATATTATTTTCAACTGCCCTCCACTCAACAAGTTCACCCTACAAACTCGCTACCCTCATGTGAACATTCACTCATTTGTACTAATTTACTATTCACATACTCCCTTTCAAATTCATTGTCCATAACCTCTTTTTCCCATCTCATAATGTCTACATTCCTCCATCCTTTCACATCTTGCTACCCTATCCCCCACTCACCACCCATTTATATTTGATTACCCTATCCCCCACTCACCACCCATTTCATATTTGATTACCATATTCCCATTCTCCACCTGTTTCACATCTGGCTACCCTATCTCCCATTATCCCCCGATTTCACATCTTGCTACCATATCCCCCACTCTACTTTAACCACAAAAGGCCAATTACACATCCTTCAAAGTTAGACCTTGTATAGTTAAATGCAAATCCTTGTAGAGTTAGAGTTACTGTTGTGAAATTCATGCCCAAAAATGTGTTAGATTTCTCCCATTACAAAAGTTACAACAACTAACGCAACATGGCTAGTAATATTAAACAACATGTTAAGCTTGAAATCTTTCACGCATCAACATTAACTTGACATGCACAATATTCTCACCATTTTTTCATCATGGCATGACTTTACATATCTATTATACACAAGTTTCTAAAACAATGAAGAAGAAGAAGAAATAAAATCTCATGCTTCTACTCTCTTTGCCACTTGAGTTTGGTACTAAAGGAAAAAAAACATAAACTTTTGAAAAAAAACACTCAAATGTAAGATATTTGTCTATTTTGAATCAAATGTGGAGAAAAATGATCCGCCCAATTTATTAGTTAAAGACTATTGAATCCCAAGACCGTGAGAGCAATGTACAATAGCATAATCATTTTCACCTTCAAGATTTAGCACATAACTCAAAATAAAGAATGGAGTGCTCTAATAATAATATAGAGTCATTACAAGTAGATCCCAAGCCTTAGCTAGTAATGTACGGTAGCAAAATCATGTTCACCCTCAAGCATTAGCACATAACTCAAAATAAACAACAGAGTGCTCTGATAATAATATGGAGTCCTTACAAGTGTCAATACAAGTAGATGCTACCAAGATTTTTCTACTTAGAAGTATGCAATAGTTGTGCCTAAAGAATACAAAAGTAAAGTTGTAAGAGAAATTAAAAGTGAAGCACCTTGAAATACTTTGGATAGCTCATGCAAAAAGTTGGTAGCCTTGCAAAATCCAATTGATGAGGATTGTAACCAAAATAACTATTAATAATCTAACTTACTATCATAATGTTTGAATTTTTTAAAAGAATAACACAATTGAGCAAACAAATTAACAAGAACCTCAAGTTACTACAAAACAAAGAGACCACACATAAGGAGTATCGTGCAAGGTAACGAGTATACATAAATGTACATAAGCGTGCCTTGACCAAGTGTGTGTGTGTGTGTGTGTGTGTGTGTGTGTGTGTGTGTGTGTGTGTGTGTGTGTACTAGTACTCAACCTGTGCGTTGTTGCAGCATGTACACGACATTAAGAAACAAAACGCAAGAATTTTTTAGAAATCCAAGATTTCTTTTTTGAATACAAAGGGTCAATGGAAGGGATTTTTTTCTCTTATTTTTTAGAAATCCAAGATTTCTTTTTTCTCTCCTCTCCTTGTGCCTTGATTGTCCATGGTTATATATAACTCATGCAGACCCATAATAACACATATCATATATATATATATATATATATATATATATATATATATATATATATATATGCAAACCCATAATAACACATGATTGGCTTATGAATGAAAACCCTAATTTTTGTATCTCAATTTCTTGTGCTCTCTCCACCACCTTCCCTCCTCCTTTCCTTCTTTACACCATTTGGTCCTTTCTCATTCGATCGGCATGGAGTCACGTGTGTCCAACATGGAGTCACGTCCTTTCTCATTCGATCGGCATGGAGTCACGTGTGTCCAACACGGAGCTTATAGTGTCTATTGTTTGTCATGGTGTTGTAGACATCTCTCTATCTCTACGTGTTCTCACCCATTGATGCCTCCGCATATCTACACGAGGATGCCATGGCCAAATACCCCTTTACTTTGCAAAGAAATTGTATGAAGAGTTTATATTCAAGATGCACACTACCCACCAACAACTTGGTGGTGGGTGCAAGTGAGGGTTAGATGTAGTTCCAAGACAAGCTGTCATTTCCCTTGGTGCAACTCCAAATCATTCTCTTCTATGAAGGCACTCAATACCTACCCTATTGAGGCACTCGATACCTAGATTGGGGTAGATCTGCAAAATAGCTTCCAACACGTGATTGATCTCTTTACACAACCTAGAGTCATTATACATGAGCTTACAACACATGATTCATCTCTTTACACAACCTAGCCCTTTAAGAGAGCATCCAACACGTGATTCATCTCTTTAGACAACCTAGCCCTCCATGAGAGATTTTTATCTATTCTTTTGTCCTCATACATGAGCTTGATATGTTAATTTATTGTGTTTTACTTTTTTAGGATTTATGTTTCACCTTCTTGCCTCGACCATGGGTATCTTAAAAACTATATGTCCACTAATATCAAACAAGAGAGTTTGACCTGTTAATCTATGGTATTTTACTTTTTTAAAATTTATATTTCACCTTGTTGCATGAAGATACTATCCTCGACCATGGGTATCTTAATAGTTGTCGGTCCAACACCAACATCAAATCTCAACAATGTACTCAAGATACTTTTTGAAGAGGTAGCATAGATTATATCGATTGCACAAACGAGGCAAAATTGCAAAGCACAAATTAATCATCACAATTTTCCTCACCATTGTCACTTTTATGAGAATGATAGTTGCACGTGGTGGTGGCCTGTGTGCCCCCTCACATGAGGTAGGGATAGCCATCAATCCTTGAGTTGCCTTATGAAAAATTAAGAGGCATGTTTTAGTTGTTTCATTGATTGTAATAGTCCTTGCCCCTTTCTCAAAATAGGGCTACCCTTCCAAATTTAGAATATTAAAACCAGAAAATATAAACATATGAAAGGAAGAGAGACTATTCTAAAATGGCACACATTGTGCTAGTGACCCTTGCCCACCACAAAGTGATGTCACTAGTGGTTATTCCTTGCGCCATGTGTTGTAAATGTTCATAGTTCTATAAGGAAAAAACACAATGTACTTGGATGGTAAGTTATACTTGCAGTACACGGTATTATTTAGATTAAGCCTAAAAACAACAAACACTAGCTTTGATAAAGTGGGAAATAAGTAGTATGGTCATGTGCCATACGGAATTAAGTGCATGCTTTTACAAAGTACATAACTCCAACGCCATTAAGGGTGACAACAGCCTGTAAAGCACTAAAAAATTGCTTGGCGCAATGGTTAAAAATCCTACAAGAATGCAGTCAACAGCTGAAGAGCTGTGGGTTAACCATCTGATCTACCCACATGCTAAGGTTACATCTCTTAAAATAAGACCAAGCTGCTCAAACTGTCAACTTACATTTGCACCTTTCCAAAGCTCCAATGGATTTAGCCACCAAATGATCATCCCTTTGGTTGAGTTTTACAGCGCTCAATTTTCCTTATATTTTTCAAGGGCTCAAATTATTGGGCCTTGTTTCTTTCAACAGCCCTTAACATTGTAGAGCATGTTAGCACATAAGAGTTCAACCACCTGATCAAATGACTCGGATCAACACCAAGTTCTGTCATTATTTGCATCTCTAACAACAGCAGCATTTCTTGGAGAATAATTAAAAAACAAACTGTTTCTGTATGCGTTGCATGCTTGTGTGTATGTGAACACGATTCCACAAGATTTACCACAGCATGAAGACCCAAATACTCAGAAAAAAAGTGATGCTTTACCTTTTCCATTCCTTGCTTTACATACTTCCACAAATTGGCAGCATGCACTTCTCTTCACTAGAAGAAATGTAGGCCCAAATTCCTTTGCATTGCAGGTGCTCAAACTTTCAGAAGAGAGCTGGCTGCATGTTGTATGAAAAAAATAACCCTAAAGACGAGCAAGTTGATTTTTTTAAATCTGAATTTCTGTGGAAGTATTGGACAAATTTGCCAAGCTAAAACTTCGCATTGAGCTTATACAAGCCATGTGTCCTCAATTGATGATACGCCATCATCACATTGCGCAAAATTAAGCTCCAAAGAGAGAAGCTTGGAGCAAAGTTCAGGGAAAGGCATTTGAAACAAGACCCCCCCAAAAAAAAATAGCTTACATGCTAGGAAGTTAATGGTCGTGATGCAGACATCTAGTGATATAGGAACTTAACACCACAAGCCCCAAGCACCTTGTATACACAAGGTACATAGCAGATGTATCTGGAGTGCTTTTTGGATCTTCAAAACAGCAACCACTTACATCATCACTTAATGCGCCTAGAAATTATTCCTTTCCATCTGGGAATACTCACAAATCTGATGCATACCCCTCCGGTTTGAACCATTGAGAAAAATCAAAGCCATTTTCAATCAGCTTTTTGCTTGGTGGAGCAATTATGTCCAGAATCTGAACAAAAAAAAAATTATTCATCAATCCTTTTCATGCTCAACTTTTAAAACAAATTACAAGAACCTTAGAAACTTTGACATACAAGATGGTAGCCATACAATCAGCTTTCTTTGTGTAATTCTAAGACTCTATAGCCTGCTTAAGCATGTGATATGCATGGCATGTCGTAGCCATAGAACAATTAAAAATGTGAGACATAGCACTCAAAACCGCTTGTTTTCATGATCTCAACACCGTTTCCTTGTCTGCTCCTTCCCCTGCGCATCGTCCCAACTTGCCATGCCATGCAAAATTGGAAGGCACCAAATCAAGCAACACGCAAATAGGGCACCATTTTTGCAACCTCACTCTACACATTTGTTTTAACAAGATTAAGCTCCACACACTTCGCAGTTTGCAGCCCCCCAATCCTAGCGTTCAAGTGCACATATTGATGCAGCTCAGGACCCAACCTCCAGCTTGCACCAATTCATTCAGGTGTTTCACCATTGCTAGCACTAGCACACGTTTGAGCTAGGAAAGAGATCTAAACAGTGATTGATTTAGGGCCATATTCCCCAATTTCAAAGGCCAATGTTCTGCATTTACACTCTCATCCCCCAATTCCACATTGGCCCTACTTTTGACCGTTCCTTTTTTTACCCCACCTTGGATCCTGCTAATCAGTGCGATTTGCTGCTATTCTCCAAGCTTCAACCCCTATTCTTGCCCCGCCTCAAATGAGGTGTCCATTGGCTGTAGCAAGCTGGGACCAAACCCAAGAACATGCTCAAGAGTTCAATCAACTACTAGCTCGCCTACATGCTACTTCAGGGGGAAAGGTGGGTTCCTCAGCAAGCCTAAAAGACTGTTTGAATGGTTTATTTGAAAACTGCATGAACAGAAGAATATTGTTCTACCGAGGTTATTGGTTTTACCCATACACAACTGTGGTGAAAAGTGACCGAAGCATGATGCAAGTTCGATTCAAAAGAAGAACCCACCAACCCTGAACAAGGGCAAAGCATTTCTGTAGGTACATGAACCAATGTGCACTTTCCGCATCCTATAGAACTTGGACCAGTGACCTTCAACTTAGAAGGTCGTTGCTCTATTCAACTAAACTAAGGATTTCACCATTCTTCATGGCCCAAGTCATTTGAAAGTTTGAAAAACCCCAAATAATTTGAAAATACTACATTGTAACATAATATATATTCAGCCTGAATTTTTCAAAAAAAATAGTAGCTTTAAAATTCAAATCGAGTTTTGAACTTGAAATTTAATATTTAAGCAAAGTGTTTGGGACAAGAATATGAATATCTGGATCATTTGTTGTCCCAAAATCTAATTACATGTTCATTTCTTCATCTCATCATCTTGCTTTTATTTCTTTTTGTTGATAAACATATCCAAGCTGCTAGCCTTTCATCAAAAAGCATCCATACTACTAGCCTTTTAGCCATGCCCCACACCTTCTTGCATGCCGAACCATTCTTTCTTAGAGAGGAGAGGAGAGGAGTGCCTTGACCAAAGATGTGGAAGCTTGCTAATCCACGCCAACACTCCTTGTTGAAGAAAGAATGATCCCATTCTCCACCACATGGCCCAAGTGCAAATATCTTGACAAACAAAAACTCTAAACCCAATCCTTCATGGTTGCCCCATGTGACACACCATGTATTCCAGGCACACGTGGAAGCCACAGCCAGTCGGGCAGCATATGGAGCAGTCCAAACCTATAGAGCAGGCAGGTAGACTTGGACAGAGGCACCCAGGTGTCGGGCAGCCCCCCTGGCAGCCACACGTGGGAATGGGCCGTCCTCTGCAGGCTGAGAGGGCAGCACCACCGAAGATCACCCCCGATCAGCCTAAGACTAGAGAGGCGCTTTGCAGAAGACTTGATTGCTTGTTGGTAGAAAATGAGATGGACAGTTGTCGTGCACAGTTGGCCTGTCATACTCCTCTCCGCCTGTAGAGGACGGCCCGCAATTTGGTTTCCCACATGTGGCTGCCTGACCTGCCCGATACGTGGGTGCTGCTGTCCACGTCTACCCGCCTGCTCTATACGCTGCAGACTGCTCCATATGCTGCCCAACTGGCTGTGAATATCCAGCACATGTGAATATAGGCACAGTTGGACTGTCCTACTGGGCTGAGATCAAGGGTCAACATTTTCAGTATTATTTGTACTTCAAATTCAGTTGTAAACAATTTCATTGAACCTAATACAAAGAGTAGTTTTAGGACTACTTGTGTGTGGTTACGTTTGAGTTATGCTGCACTCTTCTCTCTCTATTTCTAGGAACTCTAGCACACAGGCACAAGAGCTTTGCAGTTGGTATCAAAGCTTAACCTTGCTGCAGATAGATTTGCATACAGGTGGTTCCAGTCTGCACACAGGGTATACAGCATAGTTGCATGAAATGGAAACTGCAATGGCAATGGCCGGCCGTTGGAAATAGCAACGGCTCAAAACTAGGAAACAGTGGATCTATGAGAAAATTAATAACTTGGGAAAGGTTTGAGGAGTGCACCAACATAACTTGAAATAAATAGCCAACAAAATTTGTAGAAAATCACTAAGCAAGCACTAGATGAGACAAATCAATGGGTGATATTTTGATCGGAGATTGGGAAACGGAAACGGCAACTCTGAAGAAACGGCATTTCTACATTTCGAGGCTAGGAAACGGTCGTTTCCTGTTACTATGGTATAAAGTAAACCTTGCTTCAGCTCAACCTTGCTTCAGCTCAACCGACATGATACGTGGACACTACAATTGGGCCACTGCCAATTTTCCACGGGAGCTTAGGGCTAGCCTAGGGAACTTTTTTCTTTTCTGGCACCAATGAAAAGTCCCTCGCCAACAGCAGACTCACATAACTGTTTCCATGTTTCCACTCAGAGCTGTCCAAACAGTCTTTAGTGCCAGAGCAGACTTTTCAAAAATTTTACTGAATGCAACCACCAAGTTGGGTAAGTTGTACAGTCAACTCCATTCTCTGAGCGGGCAGTACATGTGGTTCGCCTGTATACCACAGCTATACCCTGGACGCATTCAAACTTATTGTTTGCGACCGGTGAAGCCGATAAGTGGTGCACCGGCTGTGCTAGGCAAGAACATAGAGATAGTGATTGAGCTACCTAATGGCTGAATAGAACTGAGCCGACATGATTTTATAATTCTTTAAGACTCACAAGTTCAACACAGGGGTAAAATATGTAAAACCTTTACCTTATCATGGAGACTGCCATTTGACACCAAAACTGATCTGTCAAACACACAAAAATCCCCTCCGTCCATGCATGTAACTTTTCCCCCGGCTTCTTCAACTATCTGCATGGAGGGCAAGAATACTGCAGCTTAGGAACAAAAGACCAACCACCTTTGATCTTGAACATGATGGCACTTCTGATAAACACTCCAACCAAAATACTGTGCTTACTAGAACAAAACTTCCCAACATCAACATGTAATTTAGTATGGCATGAGAGGTAAAAATACCAGTACGCCAGCAGCCATATCCCAGGGCTTAAGACGATACTCCCAGTAAGCTTCCACAATGCCAAGAGCAACATGGCACATGTCAACCGAGGCAGCACCAAGGCGCCTCACACCCTAGACCACAAAGATAAATTGGTTCATAAAATGGTATTGAACCACAAAGATAGCGATAGCTTGGGTCATTAAGTTTCAGCAAAGTAAAACAAAAACCATGGTTGTTTAAGAAAGTCCCAGACCCATACTCGACTTATGTCAGTGAACTCTTTAAATAAGGTAAGGTTTGTGGCCCAAGCCTCATCATGCTCATAACCAAAACCCGTCACAAACAGCGACTTCTCCACCTGTTTTGAGAAGGTGAAACCAAGAGGCATAAGGAAACAACAAAGAATGTGGTTATATTACGCGCTAATTTGTGAAGCAACCAAACCTCATCAGCAGCGCTAACACTTATTCTCTTTCCGTTGCAGAAAGCTCCACCCCCTGTTAAAAACAAACAGTGCTTCTCAAAATATCACAACTCCTTGAACAAATCCTGTTTAAAAAACGACTCAAAGTATGTGGCTAATAGGCACCAAAAACAAGACCAATAAGCTCAGGACTGACTAATAGGCAATTGTGGTGTTGCCTGCAGATGCAGCAAAAGTTCTTGTCACCCAACAGTAAGGTCCTCCTGAAAATTCAACCTGGCCAACAGAATGCTGTCAGCTTGTCCTCAAAGCCTCTTTATAAAAGAACCAATTGTTGTAAACGAACAAGAATGCCACACCCAATCTTTCAATTGGTAAAGAAGGCAAGATCATCTTACACAAGTGTGTTTTGTTGCGCCTTATTGCAATCAAGACAAATTAACAGTGAAAACTTACCACACTAGCTGCAAGAGGCTTTCCTCTGTAAAGAACTGCAATTGACACTCCAAATGATGGATAACCATGCGCAAAATTTGTAGTTCCATCTGCAAGAACAAAGCATTGAACAATAGAACTGAAAAAATTAAATGCGCATTTGTTTGTAATGAGAGACCAAATCAAAAGCTACATTCAGCAACAAAAGGAGAACATTCTTCAGCATTGAAATGGTCAGGGCAAAAAGGTCAAAACCATTCATTCCAACCAAAAAAGCAGTCTCTCATTGTGGCAGCCTCCTGCTTGCCTTTATAATAATAAAAAAACCTTTGCAATATTGAGCCCACAGTTGCTTAGGGGATTCTGCCTCTCCAACCCTCAGACCAGATGCCGCAGCACCAAGCAGCCTCTTGCGCATTTGGATCCCGGGCCCTTCTTCGATCAGGGGACTCCGCACTTGTTTGGAAATAAAGGCCCCTAGTGTGGCTTCCCCCTTCCCTTCCCCCAAAGTAGCCTCCCTCCCCTCCTCTCATTTTTTTTTCCCAAAGGGATAAAGGCTAAAGTACCCACCTGCTCATTGCTTAGTCTCCCATGTGTAATGTGCCCACACGAGTAGCACACAATACGCCACCCGCAATACTTGCAAACCGTGCATTTTGTACAGGATGTACCATATCTATGAATTAGAATAGTGTCTTCCCCTACACGAATAGAATCACCCAGATCTCAATGAGGCACTATGCAAAATTAGGCAACAGATGGAGATGCCGGAAATTCTGTTAAATGTGAGATAGGAGGTGCAGGTTCGACGAAGAAAGGGAAGAAGAAGAAAAGTGAAGAAGAGAGAGCAAAGGCCCAAGAGCATATGGTCGTACGATACAGTATAGTACGATACCATACGGAAATTTACCATACCGTATGAAATTTTGGAATAGGACACGGTAAAGTACGGTTTTTTTTAACACTTCATAAATTTATAGATTATCAGTTTGAAAGGATAGAGAGCTCAAAGGTTGTTGCAAGCCAAAATTCCATTAAAAACAACTTACAAACAAAAGTACAAAGCATATAGTACCAAGGGCGGCTAGACCGTAACATCGGTGCAATGCGCGCTAGGCGCAAGTACAAAAAAATTAATAAGAGGGCAGCTTGACCGTAAGATCGATGCAATGCACACCACAAAAAGATGGATAAGAGGACGAAGGCTAGAATCTAAATCCTAGGACCTAGATGGAGAAATCATCACTATCAGAGCGCTCACTGAGATGATCTGTAGGAGAAGAGGCCATCTTCGAGACCTCATGTGAGAAGCCAAGGGGAGCATCCTCATCTTCAAGAGCGGCTAAAGAGCTAGTCTACACTGTCCCCTCGAACCGCAACGAATGGTGCATCTGCGGGTGCCTACTCTCACTCCTCTGCCACTAGCTACCCACGACGAATGGTGCATCTACGAGTGCCTACTCGCACTCCTCTACCACTAGCTACACGCCCATGACGAGTGCGAGTAAGTCGTCGATCAACCGCCACAAGCTCTCTATAGATCCCTGCATACATCCTCTCCTCCTCATCTTGCTCTTTATGGACACTCTCAAGAGTGTTCCCTATCAGCTTGAATGCATCCACATTCACCTCCAATTTACAAATTACATTATCACATTAATGATTCTACACATATTGGTAAATACATTCCAAATTGCAATATGAAACTTGACAAGCCTTATACCTCCTACCTTACCGATTCCATCTTGTGCATAGCACGCACCATGCACAAGTTATCGCGGCAATACACTAGCCGCTCTACTCTCGCATGCTTAAGCGATTGCGTATCTTCGTGTGTATAAGTGAGTAGGAACTCCAATGCATAGTCACAGGGGACGGCGGGGACGGAGCCTAGAAACGCTGGGACGCCGAAACGGGACGGCACAGGGGACGGGGACAGACGGACGTCCCCCGACGGGCGTTTCAAACAGGGGACGGCGCAGGGACGGGGGACGGCTGTCGGGGACGGCTGAGAGCCGTTTCTGGCCGTTGCGCCCGTTTCTGGCCGTTGCGCCTGCCTGCCGCCTGCCTGCCTTTGTAGCCGTTTATGGCTGTTGGGCTTGGGCTCTTCTAGCCGTTTATGGCTGTTGGGCCTTGGCCCTCTCTCTCTCTCTTGCCCTTGAGGCTTTCCTCTCTCTCTTGCCTATCTATATAAGAGCCCACCTCTACAAGGCTACAAGCACACACAAGTTCATTGCTCATTGCTCAAGCTTTCAAGGCTCAAGCTTCTTGAATCTTCTCTCGAGTCTCTTCCAACTTCCAAGTTCCAAGCTCTAGGGCCTAGGCTCTCATCTCTCCCTCAAGCCTCTTGAGTCTTGAGTCTTCCAACTTCCAAGCCTCTAGGCTCTCTCTCTCTCTCTCTCTCAAGGCTCAAGAGTCAAGCGGCAAGCCATCTTCAACCATGGCATCCTCCTCACGTGCCGGGGCTTCTCGTAGAAGGACAACGGGATGGACATGGTGGTATGCAAGCTTTGCCCGTACCGGCGAACAGGTGGCGCCGACAAAGTGCGAGCCCACCTCTTGCATGAGAGTGGGCATGAGGTGAGGTTTTGCACGAATGTCACGCCCGAGAAGAGACGGGAACTTCTTGCCAAGCTTAGCGTCTACGAAGCGGTCGAAGTGACAAGAAGGACACCACGAGTGGCCGTGGATCCCGCAACGATGGGGAGAGGAACTCAAGCCTCTACCATGGAGTCATGTGGTGGATCGGGATCATGCACACCATCACCTTCGCCATCAAGTCGGAATGTTACTCCATCCACGACACCGGCACCCTCCATCTCCACGGCCTCTCAATCATTACGTGGCCCACGGCGACAATCTACACTTGGGGAGAATTGGAAGCCCAAGTTGAAGGAGGAGGTGGATATGGCGGTGGCCCGCTTCTTCTTCCACGACCACATTGCCTTTCAAGCGGCTAGGTAAGTGCAATCGATCATTGCCAATTCATCATTCATGTTTTCATCATCCTAGTCTCCTTCTCATTAGTAAATTACCTTCTTGAATAGGTCAGAATACTTCAAGGTAATGGTTAAGAAGATTGGGGAGTATGGCTCAACCTATACGCCCCCCCATCCGAGAGCTTGCGCACTACATTGCTCGACAAGGAGAAGCGCATTGTAGAGCAAGCGGCCGACAACACAAAGCGGCAATGGGAGAGGAACGGAGTCTCCCTCATTGTGGATGGATGGAGTGACACCCGCAAGAGGAGTATTCACGGCATGGTTGCATATTCCCGTGGAGAGATGTACTTCATCTCATCTCATGATGCATCCGGCACTCGGAAGAGCGCGGATGTGCTTGCGGCGGAGTGGGCTACCACCATGGAGATCGTTGGCCCCGAGCATGTAGTGGGCTTTGTTGCGGAAGGGGAGCCTTCCAATAGGGCGGCGGGAGCTATTCTCCAAAGTATGTATGGACATGTCACGGTGTCCTTTTGTATGGCTCATTGCCTAAACAACCTCCTCAAGGACATCGGGGCATTACCATGGATCAGCCCGCTCATTGAGGAGGCCAACACCATGGTCTCCTTTGTCCTCAACCACCAAAGACCTCGGCATGAGTTCAACAAGAGGTCCTGTCTCTCTCTCCTCAAATATTCCGACACCCGGTTTGCCTACAACTTTCTCATGTTGGGCCGGTTGAAGGATTGTAGTGGTGCTTTGAGGGGGCTTTTCCTTAGCGACGAGTTTGTCGCCATGCAAGAGTCCCATACAAACACTGGCCAAGAGTGTAGGCTACGGGCGGATGACGCCTCTTGGTGGGAGCATGTGAAGACCACAGATGCTATGGTGAGGCCCATAGTCCACCTGTTGAGGATTGTAGACGCTATGCAGCCATGCATAGGCAAGGTCTATGAGGCCATGGATCGCATGATAGAGAAGTTGAAAGACTTCGTGCCTGACGAAGACAGATACAAGGAGATCCATGCCTTGTGTCTAGGAAGGTGGAATTCCTACTACTCTCCATTGCATGCAACAGCTTATGTGGTGGACCCAGAATTCCAAGGCAACAAGCAGGAGAGCGACCGGGAGGTGAGCGCTGGATGGAGGATCATCTTGGATCGTCTTGTGCCTGATGCATCGGTTAGGCGCAAGATCAGGGACCAGCTTTCGATGTACAGATCATTTCATGGCTCCTATGGCTGTCATGATGCACAGGTTGACCGCTCCAAAGTTGGTGCTGCTCTATGGTGGGAGGACTTTGGTTCAGATGGACCGGAGCTGCAGCAGCTTGCCATCCGCATACTTAGCCAGGCCGTCAGCTCCTCTTGCTTGGAGCAACTTTGGAGTACCTACAACCACATTGCCTCTAGGAAGAGGAACCGACTCGGGGTAGAGCGTGCCAATGACCTTGTCTTCGTCAGCGCGAACTTGTGAATGCTTTGCAAGAGCGTGACCAAGAAGGCAGATTCCTTCACCGAGTGGGAGATGAGTCAACAAGAAGAGCAACGGGAGGATGAGGTGCAGAAGCAGCATGCCGCAGTGAGGATGAGACTAAGGATGAGCTTGATGCTTCTTTGGCAGCCGCACAAGCTACCCATGACCATGAGGCGAGCACTTCACGTGGATGATCATTCATGGATCATGATTCATGGGCCTTACTACTTAGCTCTAGCCTCTAGCCTCTAGTCGTCAGCACTTTTTTGTCATTGACTCATTTGAGTCCGTCCTTGTATTTTGCCTCCTTAAGGCTTAGTCCTGACTCCTGAGTCCTGACTCTTGAGTCATGACTCATTTTGTATCTACTTAATTATTAATATGACTCAAAATCTTAGCATTTTAGTGTAAATTTGTGCTCATTTTGATGTACTTCCAAAGTAGAATAAGTGCACAGTAGAAAAATTTAAAAAAAAAAGTATTTTTTGAGTGTCGTTCCCTCCCCCGTCCCCGTTCCCTACTTATGGCCATCCCCCGTCCCGTCCCCCGTCCCCGTCCCTTGTGACTATGCTCCAATGCCTCTAACATACACCCGAAGAGCAATCCAGCACTAAGAGCCTCAAAGCCACCTTTTGGAGGTGGCTATGCACATACCTGAAGTCTCCCACCAAAAGAGGGGCTTCACAGTTGATTCCCTTTTCCAACAAGTGGGAGATGCATCATGCAATTGCGGCTCCCCCCCTTTGATCGTTGTAGCTAATGAGTTCCTCCAAGAGCTTCCCATGATGCTCCTTTGGCAATGCTTTCGGCAAGAAAGCATCGCGGTCCTGAAGCAACTCCACGTTGCTGAAGAGGGCCAACGCCAGATGCAACGCAGCTAGACCATGGATAGGTCTTCGCATCCCCACCTCTTCTCCACTATGGCCAAAATATCTTCGCACTTCTTCTCATCGATGGAAGGAGAAGCGTGCAGCTCCTCAATGGCCTCCCTCATGAGGAGGCCCAAGGTGCCCCCCTCCATGTCCGTCATGCATTGTGACATGCGAGGGATTGACCGTAGGAAACAACCTTAGACTTGACTAACCTTCACTTAATTATACTTAAGAGATAGACAATAGTGTCAATGCAATGGTTACAATGAAGATCTATAAATAGATCTATGCCTGTCCTAGATAAATATCCTTCTCGGGATGAGAGATATGCTGAATGATGATGATGATGATATATGTTCCTTTCTCCAATGCTGAGGTCCACCCTTTGGGATGCTGGCTTTCCTGTACGTAGGAGGCAGGAGATGACTGTATGCTGACTGCTACTATGCCTGCCTTATGAATGCTGAACTGCTGCTACTCCACCCTTCCTGTAGCCTTGGACCATGGTCACCACGAAACGTTTCATTGCTGAAACGTTTCAGTGTCAAAACGATCTATTTTGGAATGAAACGTTTCAACTGTGGATAGGTGCACAATGAAACGGTAGATCGAAACGATCATATGCATAAAAATTGAGAAGATATTGCCATAATGTCACCATTGAAGAAAGGAGGATGGTTCAAACATAAAAAAGAGAAGAGAACAAAAGAGACAAACTGAAAAGAAGGGAAGTGAAAGACTTCAAAATATAGAGAGAGGTTAAAGGATAGAAAAAATCACAATTTTTTGTTCCGCATGAAACGAAATGGTTTCAATGATGCGCATGAAACGTTTCAACGTTGAAACGCAAAACGAGTTTCAAGGCCACCGAAACGAGTTTCATGGTGACCATGCCTTGGACTGAAGACTACCAAAACGTTGGAGATACCCTGGACTGAATGATGCTTCATGCTTTTATAGGTTAGTTTAATGCTGGTCGGGCTATGTAACTGTTGTCGGGCTGTAGAATTATCTCTACGACTACATATGATAATGAGTCGGCTACTAATGAAACGAAATGGTTTCAATGATGCGCATGAATCGTTTCAACACTGAAACGCAAAATGAGTTTCAAGGCCACCGAAATGAGTTTCATGGTGACCATGCCTTGGACTGAAGACTACCAAAACGTTGGAGATACCCTGGACTGAATGATGCTCCATGTTTTTATAGGTTAGTTTAATGCTGGTCGGGCTGTATAACTGTTGTCGGGCTGCAAAATTATCTCTACGACTACATATGATAATGAGTCGGCTGCTAGAGAAAATGCTTTGGTCGGCTGACTATTACCAGTCGGCATGCAGAATTATCTGCACGACTAACTATTACCAGTCGGCTGCTACAAATGCTTTGGTCGGATGCTATGTACACACCTGTCGGTTGCCCAAAGTGCTTGCTTAATACTTGAATGCCATGCTCAATGCTTGAATGCCATGCTTAATGCTTTTGAATGCTAAGAATGCAATGTCACTTGTACACCAATAGGGTGTGCATGTGACATACGCAAAACCCTATTGAAGAGCATGACCACAATGATGATTGTGCGCACGGCTTGCCAAAACTCCTCCTTTAGGCAAAGAGGTTGCATGGCTTTGGCCTCCTCCAATTCCCACTCATCCCATTCGTTCCACATTGTGGAGACCACCGTTTGGCAAAGGGGAGACTTGACCTCGTAGAGTCACTCCAATAAAAGCCACATGTAGGCAAAGCATGTGGACTACAACTTCTTTAACCCTATAGCTTGCTATGCTCACAAAACATAGCAAGCACCTTCACCTTTGTTGTGAAGAAGGTGACAATGGATGAAGCGTACACCATCACTTCCTTCATCCACATTAACTTGCCCATGTCCTCCATGACCAAGTCACTGCAATGAGAGGTACATCGGGTCCACACTATGAAAGGGTAGTCCCCCGCAATCAAGTGCCCCATCCGACGACAATTTGATGCAGTTGATGACGACTTGCACCGCAATCTCCAGGCCGACCTACATACCACGATCCACAACATGCATTATTACATGAATGGAATTATGGATTCAACATCATCATGATTCACATGCAACTTGAAATTCTGCAACTCACCTCCACAATTGCTTCCTTTATATGGCGATATATGAACTCGCTCGAGATCTTCCTCCCCGCCTTTCTGAAATCCACGGCCTGCACAAAGTAAATGCCCAGAGGACAAGAGACGAGGATGTTGATGATACTCCTTTTCTTCTGGTTGCTCCATCCATCGAAGAGGATGCTACACCCATACGTGGCCCATCGCGCTCGCACGGGATCGAGAGACCTATTGATTCTCTCCTTCTCTTCATCAAGCCTCTTACTACGCATGTCCGAGTAGCCTACGCTAGTCCATTCTTCACGTGGACCCACATTCGCAATGGCTTTGACCATTGTTTTCCATTGCTATACTTTAAGCACATGGAATGAGACATTGCACTCAATAGTGGTGCGTGCAATATCCACCTTTGCTAGGCGTTGGCATTCTTAGAGATGCGAAGACAAAGTAGAGACCCCCCGGTGGCTTTGGCAAGAGTGGCTTGCCTCTTTGGTTGCTCGAACCTTGGTCTCTTGTGGAGGCGGAGACAGAGGTGAAGGTTGGGTCAGAGGCAAAAGCGGCTACGAAGGCGACTCAGCCTCCACAAAGAGGCAAAGGTTCAAGCAACCAAAGAGGCAAGCCACTCTTGCCAAAGCCACTGGGGAGAGGGGTCTCTACTTTGCCTTCGCATCTCCAAGAACGCCAATGCCTAGCAGGACTGGAGATTGCATGCACCATTATTGAGTGCAATCTCTCATTCCATGTACTTAAAGTAGAGCAATGGAAGACAATGGTCAAAGCCATTGCGAATGTGGACCCTTGTGAAGCATGGATGAACCGACATAAGCTACTCCAACATGCGTACGAAGAGGCTCGATGAAGAGAAGGAGAGAATCGATAGGTCTCTCGACCCAGTGCGAGCGGGATGGACCAAGTACGGATGTAGCATCCTCTCCGATAAATGGAGAGGCCAGAAGAAGAGGGATATTATCAACATACTCATATCTTGCGCTCTTGGCACTTACTTGGATGGGAAGCTTGATTGAGGAGAGAATCCATAGGTCTCTCGGACCCCGTGGGAGCAGGATGGACCAAGTACAGATGTAGCATCCTCTCCAATGGATGGAGAGGCCGGAAGAAGAGAGGTATCATCAACATACTCGTCTCTTGCCCTCTTGGCACTTACTTTGTACAAGCTATGGATTCTAGAAAGACAGGGAGGGAAGAATGTGGTTCAAGTCGTCACCGACAATGCATCAAATTGCCATCGGATAGGCTGCTTGATCGAGGAGAACTACCCCGCCATAGTGTGGACCCCATGTGCCTCCCATTGCATTGACTTGCTCATGGAGGACATGGACAAGTTAATGTGGATAAAGTGATGGCGAACGCTTCATCCATTGTCACCTTCTTCACAACAAAGATGAAGGTGCTTGCTATGTTCCGCGAGCATAGCAAGCTAGAGTTAAAGAAGCCATCGTCCACATGCTTCATGTGGTCTCGTATGTTCCGCGAGCATAGCAAGCTAGAGTTAAAGAAGCCATCGTCCACACACTTCATGTGGTCTCGACAATGCGGCTTTTATTAGAGCAGCTCTACGATAAGTCTCACCTTCACCAAACGGTGGTCTTGACAACGTGGAGCAAATGGGATGAACAAGAATCGAAGGAGGCCAAAGCCATGCAACGGCTTTGCCTAAAGAAGGAGTTTTGGCAAGCCGTGCACACAATCATCATTGCGATCACGCCTTCTATAAGGTTTTGCACATGACGAACATGGAGGGAGCCACCTTGGGCCTCCTCGTTCACTTCATGAAAGAGGCCATTGCGGAGTTGCACGCTTCTCCTTCCATCAACGACGAGAAGAAGCGCGAAGATATTTTGGCCATAGTAGAGAAGAGGTGAAAGTGGATGCGAGGACCTATCCATGGTCTAGCCACCTTATTGCATACGACCTAGAAATCACCAGCCCTCTTCAACAACGTGGAGTTGCTTTAAGACCGCAATGCTTTCTTGCCTCGAGAGCATTGCAAGAGGAGCATCATGGAAAGTTCCTAGAGAAACTCATTAGCAATTGCATCTCCCACTTACTGGAAGAGAAAATCAATGGTGAAGCCTCTCTTTTGGTGGGAGACATTCAGGTATATGCATGGCCACCTCCCAAAAGGTGGCTTTGAGGCTCTTAGCAGAGAATTGCTCTTCGGGTGCATGTGAGAGAAATTGGAGTTCCTACTCACTTATACACACGAAGATATGCAATCACTTGAGCACGCGACAATTAGAGTGGCTATTGTACCGCCGCGCTAACTTGAGCATGGTGCATACCATGCACAAGATGGAATCAACAAGACAAATATAAGACTTGTTGGATTGTCATATTGCAACTTGCAATGTATTTACTAATATGTGTATAGTCATTAATGTGATTATGTAATGTGTAAATTGTAGGTGAATGAGACTCCAGAGAGAGGGAGAGAGAGAGTGGAAGAAAGAGGGGGACTCGAGGGGGGGAGAGAGAGAGAGAGAGAGAGAGAGTGCTTGGAGACTTGGAGTTGGACACCTTGCAAGTGCCAAGCCTCAAGAGAGGAGAGCTTAATAGCACTGAGAGCTTGAGCTTGAGAGGCTAGAGCTATGAGAGCTTGAAACTTGTGATGGAGAGGAGAGCTTTTTAAAGGGAGGCCAAAGAGTCTAAGGCACCCACCCAAGGCCAAGGCCCAAAGCAAGCAAGCCCCATAACAATCAAAAACAGCCCAAAACGGCCATTTTTTTCACCCCAAAAAAAACGTTCAAAATAGCAACGATCAAAAGCTAGGGAGAGGGAGGGGAAGGGGAACACACACACCACGGTTGTTTCGGACCATACGGTACCGTACGATATCGTATGGTATCATACCGTATGTACTATACCGTACAACTATGTCATACAGCGTACACACTTTTCCATATTGTATTGACGGCTCGCTCTAAAGAGCACATGAATGAGATCGATCTAGCCAATCACAATCAAATATCACAATATGATCCATAAAATTGCACATAGTAAGGAGCATCACTGAACAGAAGGCTGAAAGCATGATCAGAGGACAAAAATTTACCAAGAGGGTCAATGCACCATAGAAAAGGCGAAGATGGGTCACCACTAACACCACCTTCTTCCCCCAATATTAAGTGGTCTGGACATTTTGCATTAACTACTTCCAATATCGCCAGCTCACATCGCTTATCTGTGCTGTAGAAGAAAAAGGGAGATCAAAATAAAGCAATCAAGTTTAAGTGCACACGAGAGATTTCTCATTACTCCCTTACTCAGTAACAAGGTCAGTTTTTCCTTTGTAGTCGATGTTCCGCGGCTTGTCTACAGCTGCCATCACCACCTACATGATAACAAAGTGAATAAGCTGCTATATCTTGATCTTTCTATGAAAAGCAAGTACACATATACATTTGTATACACGCATGTGTGTCATGCTTGCATACGTGTATGCATACACACGTGCGGGTGTATGCAACATAGTTGGTTCAAAACTCCTGTCAAACAAGGTGAGATGTATGGTATCGTTTCTAACACATGGTACCTTAGGAACCTTGCATTCTTCTCACTCACACTTACACACACACATGCATACAGAAGTGCATACATACAACATAACAACATACATACAACCATACATAAAATATGTATGTACCTATGTATGTATGCATGCATGTATGTATGTATGTATGTATATATGTGCATTTGTACAGGCGTACACTACCTCCCCTTTGGAAATGAAACTCATTCGGTTTTGACAACCCTGGTAAGCAGGCTGGCATACAGGCACTACATGGACGTGCATGCATAATTTACACTAAACCCTCTTTCAAAACAGGTAATCTACAGCCTCAAGATGCCGATATAATCATAAACAATTCAATTAATCCATCTGTTTGCAACAAAACATCAATGTAGATTGTTAAATGATTTAACACGTAAACCCTCATTTTTGACTGAGATAATCCCTCCGTCTGCCGAATAAACCCCACCATTGATCATCGTCCAAGATGATCAAGCTGAACCCTAGATGAAACAGGGGGTAGTTGATTACCTCAGCTCCTCGCGTTGCCGCAGACTGTAAGACATTTTGCAGGCTGTCGATGGACTCTCGAGAGAGAGGAAGCCGTCCGGGATCTGCTGCAATGCGGGAATACTGAGTTCCAGCAATGGCTGCGCGGGGCGACAGAAGATGCAGAGAGAGGCCAGATGGAGATGGAGATGGAGGGGCGAAAAGGCGAGGGTAGTAGGAAGGAGACCCGAGAGATTTCTGCAGGAAGGAGGACACCATCGCCATAGCCACAACAGCAACGGTCTGCTCCTTCCTTTTACCTTCAAAAGCTGAAGTACTTTTGCTACCACTCTCTCCCTCTCCATCCTCTTGTCTATCCTACGATTCCTATGGTGTTCTTCCATGATCCTAAATTCAAATTGCATTTCTTGGGTTGACAAAATTTTCCTCCCAGTGCTCGATAGAAAGGGCCAATACATGGCAAATACCATCATTTTAAAGGCCTTTCTCTAGAGAGAGAGGTATATGCCCTCGTGTTGCATTCTGTTGCATTCTACTGACGCTAATACCTCTCTCTCTCTCTCTCTCTCTCTCTCGGAAAATGGTCCCGCTTGCACTAGCCGGTGACCCATTGGAAAGGCCAACCGAAGGCTTTTCCCAACCATCATGGTCTTGGGGAGTGGAACAAATTTATTAAATTCTCCTTATTGATGTGGCAAAGTTTTTAATTTTTAACATTCCATGTACAAATGTGTCAAAGTTTTATTGGCCTTCTATGTTTTAACATTCTTATTGCTTATGTGTCATCAACTCATTTGTTTTCATTTGAGTAAAATTCGCACTGCTGATGTGTCAATATCATGTGGTACATTCTTTAAAAAGAAAGCTTTGCTGATTTAATGGCTGGGATTTATTTTATTTTCCCAAGACCCAAGACCATGATGGGAAGATGAAGGTTTAATCTTGATTTTCAAGGTAGCATTTTAATATGGCTTGATTTTACTAGTTCTATCTGAGCTTTAGGGGTCGGTTGCCATAGGTATTAGGTATTTTATATATGTATATACACATATATAAAATATGTATATATGTAGCATATATATATAATACATATTTTATCTATATAATACAATATAAAAATTCGAATCTACATGGATAATATTATCATATAATAATAATACATACATACTTTTGGATTTTTTAGCAAATCTTTGAAAGCCATGTACCTCTACCTTATCATTTGAAGGTAGGGGTATGCGGAGAAGGTAAGAGGCTAGACTCTCACGAGTCACTGGCAGAATTCGATCACTATTTGCAGAGAACTTGTTACTCGAATGCTTCTACACCCGAAAAGAGCATACAACACAATGCACTAACCAAGCTCATGAGGATGCAAATGCAAATGTGGGGTAAAGAAGGTAGGAATTGAAGTTGGGATTCAGAAACACACAGCAGCAATAGACTACTAATCTTTTTGTAGCCGTTTATCATGTTGCTAAGGAGGATTTGTCATTTTGTAAGTTTCCAACAGTACTAGATCTATTATCTCATAGTACTAGATCTATTTTATAAGTTTCTAACAATACTAGATCTATTATCTCGTTTTGTGATTACCTACATCTCACCAGAGAGTTATATCACAGTAATAAGTCATGTGGCACCTTTGCCCTGTATATCAGTGAGACAATAGTCCAAATTTTGCAATGTTTGAGAACTTCTATGTTTTTTAGCCTTATGATGGATGAGTCAACTTACATAAGATTGAATCAAAACTTGGTAGTTTATGCCTCTTTTATTGAAGATTTTGAGCCTATCATAGTGTTTGTAGGATTACTTGGAATATAAGAGGACAATTCTCAACATTTGCAAGAATGATGTCTTCACTTTTTATCACAGCTTCACCTTGACCTCAGTAAGATGGTATGCTTGGGTTGTTGATGGTGCATCTTCTATAGTTTGTCATGTGAATGGGTTGGCTGCATACTTTAAACGTCAAAATCTATTTATAACATCCATACATTGTGTTGCTCATAGAACTAGCTTATGTCTTACAGATGCTTTAAAGAAGTTGATTTATGCACAGAACATTGATCAAGTTGTCAATGAAATTGCTGCCATTTTTAGTAAAAGTGCACAAAAAAAAACCTTTATTGGAAAGTTTAGAGGCCGAATTTGGTTGTTCGGTCATACACATGAGCCATATACATAAGGTAAGGTGGTTGAGATGGGCAACAGTAATTCACAAAGTATGTGAGTCGTGAGAACCCCTACTTGTACGTTATTTGGGAGAGTGATAAGCTTTCAATTTATTTATATCTTCACTTCATATGGCAGACATTTTAAAGAAGTTGGCCATCTTGAGTAAGATATTTCAAAGCACTTTTGTTGATGTAACAGCAATTGGTGGTCTTGTTAATGCCGAAATAAGGCTCATTCATATGCAATTTATTGAAAAATTTTACATGTACAAATAAAATAATTTTATTAGCACAAAATTAACAATATTAAAATTTCACATGGACAAATTTTATGTGCACAAATAAAACAATTTTACATGCACAAAATTAACAGTATTAAAATTTCATACAGATAAAAATTATGCACACAAAAGATACACAAATATTATGCACCCATAACCCTCCCATCAAGCTATACATAGCATCTTCTCTGGGAGCCCACCACTCAACCCCAAAGCTTTGATCTTCTCACATAACTACCACCTCATTGCCCACATCAATGAACTTGTTATCCTCACATCATTCCATGAGGGGCCGGATCTCAATGAGAAACCACAGAAAGAAGCTATTGAGAATACAATGGGAGGCTGCCAAATTTGATAGCATGGGTTTTCATATTATACTTAATTATAGGCCTTCAGATTGTAGTGCTTTGTGCTTCAATGATGCGAGAAAACATATATAGATCCGTTCTTATTCACAGAGACAGGAACAGATTTAGAAAAGGCAATGTCATTTCAAAAAGATTTCTCAAGATTTATAATTAAAAATCTATTTAAAAGGTTTCTTGATAAAAATCTTGTGGGATGTTTTAAAGCTTTGGCGCCATACACATTTCTAAGTGTTTGGAATTAAAGAACTATGGATTCGTAGAGATAGATGCGCTTGCATCATTCTATGACCAAGAGAAGACATTAGAGAATGGAGAATTACTAGATACACTAGTTGGCAAGATAGCAGTGAATAGGGAGTATCAATACTTCAAGGCTACAGCACTGTAGTATGAGTTGGCATACTGCTGGGCATGAAATGCTTTCACAAGTTTCAACCCACTATAAACTAGCCTATACACACCATGTCCATTCATGCAAATATTTATGTGCTTGTGCTAAGGAATGGTGAAGCAAGAATCCCTAATTTACATCTTGTTTCATGCATCTAGGTGAAGTGAGAGCTGAGACGAGGTGCTCAAGTGGCTGCAATCTACCTGAATAGTAGTGTGGCATCAATGAACTTCCCTGATAGGTAAAGAGGTTTGTATCAAAAATTCCACTCTAGAAATCTTACCTCTAGGCTTAAAATGAATTTCAGGTTCTCTTTAATGACCAAAAGCTTTTAACTCAAATACCAGCTAATGTAACTTAAAACTTGGGTTAAAGTGTATGTCTTTCTCTCTCCTAAGAAATTCCAGATTAGCCTTTATTCTTCAAGTTCTTCTTGGGAAAGGTAGAAGTTTGAGAGATACTTGACTTACAATTGGCAAAGACGTAACTACTTGAGAGAAGCATCTAATGCTATTAAGATTGGCTCACATTGCAATGTTACAATGCTCAAGTACAGTCGCATGTGTGAAAGAGGGTTTAGTGTACAAAACTTTATCAAAATAAAGCTTCAAAATTGCTTGAACACAAAGAATGTGGATGCACTTATATGTGCATCTATTGAACACAAAGAATGTGGATGCACTTATATGTGCATCTATTGAAGGTCCACCTCTTAGTGAGTATGGCTTTGATGATGCTATTCAGTTTTACGGAAGAATATTGTTAAAACAAGTTGCCACGTCTCTGGAGAAAGTAAAATGTATTTTCTTTATATCTTTTACATGCTATCTTCCTATTCAAATGCACATGTACATGATTTGGTTTCTCCCTTTTACTTGTTATAAATTGGATGGAGTGCTACGTATTTGAATTCTCTAAATGCTGGTTCAAAGTTGGTGAATTCTCCTTAATGGAAGAGAAGAGATGGTTAGCTTTCTATTGATGCTTTTGGATTGCCAAAGAGGGCACCTATGTTATATGTACATTGTTGTTGTTAAGAGTGTGTTGTTAATGCACATTAATGTTCTTGAGAGTTACTTTCAATAATGTATGCTTGTTAATGATCTATGTGTAATGTTATTTTCACATGCTTGGTTAAGGATCTCTTGGGCTATGCATAATGCTACTTTTGAAGAGTAGAGATATTCACCGTTAAAGTAATTTTCTCTCTTCTTAACATGGTCTTGCAAGTAATTTTCTCTCTTCTTAACGTGATCTTTAAGAGTAGAAACATTCAAGTAATTTTCTCTCTTCGTAACATGGTCTTGCAAGTAATTTTCTCTCTTCTTAACACGGCCTTGAAGTGTAGAGATATTCATATCTTCTCTCTTCTTAATATGGTATTGCAAACATTTAGTATATGCTATACTCTAGAGAGAGTGATTATGCATGTTCAAACAAATTATTTGATATGTATTAATTAAATGCCAGTGATGTGGCATTTAATTAATACAATCTTTGAAGATGAGTTTCCCCCACCCCTCCCTCTCCTCCTTATCTCTCTCCCTCCCTCTACTCATTGAGTGAGCCCTTTCAGGCTTTTTATAGAGAATTGTGGACCTTAAATAGAAAGGATATGGGTGAGTGCATGCAAATAGAAACAATATGGGGTATCATTTTATTGCCTTAAATAGATAGGATTGTAAATAGAAAGCATATGGATGAATGTATGCAAATAAAAACTATATGGGAGGTTATCATTTTATTGCCTTAAATAGAGAGGATATGGGGGTCATCATTTCATTAACTTTTCAAGAATTAATCATTACATACTAAAATGAAACTTTAGAAAAACACTCTTATTCTTGAAAATCTCACATAATATATTTAATGCAAATGCAAAAAACATTTTGGTGCCATATTATGTTTGGTGTCTCATAAACATTTAGTATTTGTTTAATTACATGTTACACGAATATACAACACAGTGTTTGTGATGTAAGTTTAGCGAATGTTGACGTGGCCCTGGAGGGTCTTTTGTTGAAGGTTAAACAACTTTCTTTCTATATATTATAGGGCTTCACCTCAAGCTAGATGTGGCAAACTTTTTAGGGGTCTCTTGATTCTCCTCCTAGAAATTTGAAATTTGAATTCACTGTTAGTTAGGTGGCAGTCAAGAACGAGCAGTCTAAAATATTAAAGAGTCTAAAATATTTCATCTCCCTCTAGCCTTTACAAGTCCTCTCTCTTCTTTGCAAGTCCTCTAGCCTTTACAAGTCCTCTCTCTTCTTTGCATTCAAAATATGCGATTTCAAATTCAACTAGATGTTTGGGTCGTCCTCTCTCTCTCTCTCTCTCTCTCTCTCTCCCTCTTGAATCAAAGGTCTTGAGTTCAAATCTTGTCGGATAGATCAATTTGGTCTCTTGGGGGATAGATCAATTTGGTCTCTTGAGATAGTTTCCTCCGACTTTAAAAAGTTCGCTTCTCTTCTCTTCTCTCTATTGGAGGATTGCATGTAACACCATACATTGCACTCAACACGATACAACAAAAACTCTGCCTCTTCTTCAGCACAAGGAGGAAAGGTGTTGGCGAAGTTTCTTCTTCTTCATCGAGTTTGGTATGAGCTCTTCAACAGCTGGCCATTGTGATGAACGAGCTGAGAAGCAAGGCATGCTACCCAGTCAGAGAGAAGAAGAATGTGCCATGGAGCAGCGCAAGCAAGGAGGCTATCGATTCAGTAGCAAGGACGAGGCGAGCGGGTGGGTGTACCAGTAAGCAAGGCTTAGCTCAGCACTCTATGTCAACCCTAGCCTTCTTCATGTTGGCATTTTTTATATTAGAACAAGAACCCTACAGTTCTTCGGATGAAAACCCTCGCGATGTCAAGAATTCTTCAATGCCATGGTCCGGATCTACATGAAAACCCTTTGCAACCCTCAATCGGTTTAGCCAATTCACGGAACCCCGGAATTTCCAAGCGCTGTATATCATGGTAAGGTCTCCATCACTGACATTTATGTGTTCGACTGCTGCATGACTGGGTAGAGGTGAAGGTCTATACTCCACTAATGCAGAAAGAACGGCTGGGAGTGAGCTTCCATCGCTTATTGTCTGCACGAACCTGCAAGTTAAGCTGGGCATACGGATCGTCATTGTAAAGCAGAGAAAGGAAAAAATAAACGCTTCCAAATTAGGTTAGGGTTTCCCCACCTCTGCATGTGCTTGGAAATAATGGAAGAAAAGGGCGCATGATGCGACCACATGGTAGGAAACGGAGAAACAAGAGGGGCTGCAAGCTACAAAAGAAACAAAATCACATGATTCTGCAAAGTTTGATCGAGCAGAAGAAGCTAATGTCATCGAGGTAGGGTTGGGGCGACAATCTCATAAGCATATGGGGCTCTGTAGTGGGGCTTCCTGGTTATGTTCTGCTTTTGCTTCATGGCTTTTGTACAAGTAGCCCTACTAGCATGAGAGGAGAGAGAGAGGCAGTGTAAGGAGGTAGGCCATTAGTTGTGGTGGTGGAAGAGAAGCAGCTTTCTTACTTTGTGCAAAACTTTCACAAGCCATGTAAGCCCAACCAGAGGCAGGCGGGCCATTGATCAGCATTGCTTGCTCCGTTCACTTCATGGATGTAGCTAGATACGTCTCAGTGAGCGGGTGATTTGTGTGCACCTCAAACAGGGAGCAGACAGGAGCAACAACGCCTCCACTTGGTGGTTGGTGGGTCAGAGACTTGTCGTGCAATGTGAAGTCCAACCAGAGGCAGGCATTCATTGGCACCTTTGGCATAGCATCATAGCACAATGGCTAGAAAGCACATAAAAAAAGGCATTTGTATATGTAGGTGCAATCTCAAGTAGTGGGAATGGAATGGACTTCATGCATCCTTTAGCATACATGATCCTCAAAAAGTAGCAACAATACATGCCATCTATCCACTTGACCTTATCTTCCACATTCTTTTAGCATGCATTCCATGGTCTAATTATGCTTCAATGATGCCCTCTCAACCACATCCTAGAAGCACAACAACAACAACAATATATATATATATATATGTATATATATATTTGCCTTGCATCTAATAACATCCTTGCTAGGATTCTATCCTATCTGTAGCTCAATCCCATAGGCTCATTTGTGTTGAAAAAAAAGCAACCCAATCCACGCTTTTGGTCACATGCTCAACGCCACATTCACTTCTTTGTACCAGCTTGGAAGCCTTGACCCCTCATGCAATGCTTGGATGAGCACCCCATGAGAACGTTAGTTTCTAATCTCTTTCTCCTTGCACCTAATAAAGGAAAAGCTTTCGTGGCTTTGTAGTGCGGACTTCATGCTTTGCTATCTCTATGCACAAGTTGCCTGTATTTTGTATTTTTGATCTTTTCATTTTTTGAAATTTTGAAATTTGATATTTTTTCATTTTCTTTTTATTTGTAGACTAAAGAGTGAGATGCTAATAGCAAGGGTGCAACGGAGAGAATCTTGCACCTTTGCAAAGGGCGAGCAAGCAGTGACGTGTGGTATCATCAGATGTTTTGAGGTGCAGCAAAAATGAGAACTATCAATTTTGTCTTTGTCTTCTTAAGCCTTGGTCTCCAATTCGTTCACAAAGATGGTGTTACTAGATTAAATGGTTTACACATAGCTTCACGGTGTGTGTACACTTGGTCAACGTTGTGTATTGCTTTTAGTTATGTTTGTGACCTGATCCTATGTGTACTCTACCCTTGGGATCCCATAACTAGCATGAGAAACTAGGCCATGAGCCTAAGATTTATCCTTGACATAGTATGAGGTAATCACTTGAGGGGGCATTGTTGGGAATTAAGATCTTACTTGTGTGTGAACCCACTCCTAGAGTGAGGAAGTATGTGGGTGTGAACCATCGGGTATCAAATAATATCTAGATATTATATATGTGTATGACATAAACATTGATATCAAGAGGTAATCTTTGCAACCTATAAAGGTACTTGCACTTTCATTGAATTAATAAAGAAAAATAGTCACATCATTCAGTTCATGCAAACATAAGAAGTGACCTATAAATATACTTGTACTTTCATTGGATTAATCAAGCAAAACAATCACATCATTTAGTTCATTCAGTCATGTGATCTTCATCTACATTTGTGCCATTATCTCTCTCCTTCTCTCTCTATCTAATGCCATAGCCATGTACCTCTTTAAGCCCCCATAGCCACTCCTTCTCTCTCCCCCCTTACCATTAAGGATCCCCACAATAGTATATGGAGCAAACGTAGAGTGATTCCCTATTCTCTCTACTTATACATTTTTAGTGCCATTGCCAAGGTCTAATCTCTTGGCTTTTTTGTTTTCTTGTACAAACTTGAGTAGTGGAATAAACAAATAAGAATTTGTTTTGATGGATATGTGTGATTTTGTGGCACAATGCACTAGCATTGGCTTATCGTGTTGGGCACATTTGCATTAGTCGCGTCTCCTCTGAAGCCGACTAGGTGGTTTGGAACCATACAAGTGCCGAGTCTCAACTAGACACCGACACTTTTGGCAATCTTAGTGGGGGTTGGTATGCCAAGTAGGGAAGTAGAGAGATAAAGGCAAGTATAGGTTAACTCCTACACAGTCAGTCAAGTAAACTGGTAAAAAGAAGCCGTGAAAGAAAGCACACACTAACTAGTGTCAAGAATGCTAACTAGAGAGTCATAAGAGCACAATGGAACAGGCATCGAGAATGAAGGAAGCTCAAATAGGGAAATACGGTACCGCCATAGACAGGTTGAAGTTGTAGAACAAGAAGCACCACTCACCGACCAAGAAGATTAGCAAACTGGATTCCACAGCACCTAGAAAGACTGATTCTAAAACAACTAAGGAATCTGAAAGAAGATTAGCAAACGGGATTCCACAGCACCTAGAAAGACTGATTCTAAAACAACTAAGGAATCTGAAAGAAGATCACCCCAGGAACCAGACGGGATTCCATAGCAGCAGGAAAGATTGATTACGGAACCACTACGGAATCATGAAGAAGATCGTCAAGAACTACCAAACAGGAGACAAGAAGTCCAGGAAAGGGGAAGAATTGGCAGCTATGGGCAGGATGTCAAGTACTCGAAATTCAAAGGTAAGAGCGAGGAGGATCTAGATGCCCACATCTTCACCTTTGAAACCACGTTCTAGGCAAACAGCTCCTTTGGGATAAAAGACAGAGTATTTTACCACAACGTTGGGTGGCAAAGCCACCAAAACAGTTTGTAGAAAAGGAGAAGCGACAATAGATAGGAATAGAGGGCAAAGCAAATGGCGATGGGCCAAGGATAGTCTGCACTTCGCGTTCCCACCTTTGCCCTGGCTGAAAGCCGATTTCGACTTGCATGTGTTAAGCATATCGCTTCTAGCGTTCATTCTAAGAGCCAGGATCAAACTTGGTTTGTTGGTACGCTTAATACAGTTTGGAACACTTCCAGACATTTAAAGAGTCGAAGAAGGCTTTCTTGAAAAGATTTAGGAAAGACAAGACCATAACGGAGGTACTAGAAAAGCTACATAGGATGACACAAAAAAAGAGGCTAATAGAAGACTACAAAGCCAAATTTAGAGCAATGTTGATGCGCCTGGACCAGCCCAACCGTTCCACTCTTGCCACATTGAGATAGTGGTTTATGAGAGGATTGAGGGAGAAGCTCTAGAGATGACAGTAGCCTCATACGACCTGGAAGCCCTAACCTTCGAACAAGCGATGGCAGGAGTCGCAAGAGGTGAAGGAGTCTTGAAGCAAATGAACAAAGACTCCAAGAAGAAGAAGAAGAAGAAGAAGAAGAAGAAGAAGAAGAAGAAGGACAAGAGGAAGAAACCTCAGAATTTGATTCTGAAGAAGATACCTTAGAGTCAAAATCCAGTCACGAGTCAGATGTCGAAGAGTGAAAGCCTCGAAAAAAGAAAGGCAGGAAGTAGGCACAGAAAGTTCAAGAAGAACTAAGGGCTGCCCTAGCCAAAATTGCTAGAGGACACAAAGGATCCGGACTCATACCAGATGTCCAATACACGAGGTGTAACAATCAAGGGCACACAAAAGAGGAGTGTCAGTTAAGAGGTACATAACAAGTGTACACCATCTGTGGAAGGGACAATCACTCTGCAGAGACGTGTTGTAAAACAGGAACCCAAGGGTAGTGGAAAGGCAACAAAAAAGCCCCCACCGTTAACCAGGTTGCCACAAGACCTCAAATCAACCTCAAATCAACAGACTATATGGAAGAGGAGGTGGAAGATTTAGGGGGGAGGTGGAAGATTCAGTCCAAGGGGAGCCTGCTTCTATTGCAACGGTCTAGGGCACATATAGAATGACTACCCCATATTTCAGCGCCATTAGCAGGAACTGCAGGAGGCAAGGCCAGTAAGGGAGGCAAACATAACAGGAAATGATGCAGCTGTGAATATGGGGAAAATAGACCATGGGATAGGAAAGGAAAAGCCACCAGAAGTGATGGTCGTGTGACAAGATCACAAGGACTTGTCAAGATGCCGACAGATATGAATGCCAAACCAGAACAGAGACAGAAGCCAGAGCAGTGGGCGGGATAGCAGAGAGTCCATGAGACCATATCACCAAACTAGTGCAAAGTGCACAAGGAATGGTAAGGATAATATAAAAAAGCCCGCGTGTGGGAAATTCTCAAGGAAATCTGAACAAGACAAACTTGACCAAGAAGAGAGGAAATTGCGGTAGGAAAGAAGCTGGATTGCAAACGAGAGGGCAACGGAGGACAAACGCTGAAGCGCAAACCGAAGCCAATTACAGCCCAAAGCAATAAAAGCATCGCAAGAAAAGAAGTAGAGGAAAATCTGGAAAATCTCCAGAATGGAAAACTGACAAGGGAAAGTCAGGAAAAGGAGAGAGAAACAAACTAGGAGAAAGAAAGAATATGTAGAGGCCAAGATGGACCCACTAGCAACAAGGAGAAAATCAGCAATTCCATGAAGGAATATGACTTATGGGAGGATCTTAGCAAGATAAAATTGAATATCACTTTGGATCAAATGCTGAACCTAGTTTCCAACTACAGTTCGAAGATGTTGTTGCAAGCCATAATACCAAATGAAAAATTGGCACAGATGCCTTTGTAGGAACTAGAAAACTCGATGGCAGAATGTAAAAATGTGGAAATGGTTTAGGACTATGACACATCCGTTCCAGAAGTGACCATCAAGATTAGAGGAAAAATAGTGGAAAGGGTTATTTTGGATGGAGGATTGGGAGTGAACATTATATCAAATAGCATGGCCAAAAAGCTGGAAATCATTGATTTGCAGCCATAACCATTTCAGATCCACATGGTTGACTAGAGATGGGTCTGACGAGTTGGAATAATTAGAGGTGAGAAAATGGAAGTGGCAGGATGCATGTTCACTGCATTATTCATAGTCCTCAAGATGACGACAAAGATAGTAGGTGCATATCCCATGCTGTTGGGAAGGCCTTGGCTCAGGAGTGGGAGAATAAAGCATAACAAGGAGACGGACAAGATCATAATCAGAAGAGGCAAAAAGAAAGTCTGCATCTCAGTGGTAGGAAAGGACAGGCTAAAATCGGCAAGCTGATCAATGCATGCAGAAGGCCTAAACTACCTAGAAGGGGTAGAAGATGATGAAGGAGAATCCAGATCTGCCCTTTTTGAAGTAGGCATAGAGAGGATTGTGCAAAGGAATGATCCAAAGGTCATGGTAGCTCATCCTGAATTGATAGTGAATGAGAAAAGCACTTGTAAAGAGGAAGAGAACACTCAGGATAATGTGGAAGAGCTACAGGCAGAACAGGAAAAGGCCATGGTGGCTCTAAAAAATAGGAGGAAGCCGAGCTCAGGAAAAGGAATATCAAAGTTCAAGAAGACGAGTTCGAGGAGGTGAACCTAGGTGATGATCAGCTGCCCAAAAGAGTCAAGATTGGTGCCAAGTTAAATCAGGAGTTTGAAGGGAGACTCTTGGAATTGCTTAATTCCTATAAGGATGTTTTTGCTTGGAAGTATTCTGACATGAAGGGGATTGATCCCAGTTTCTACCAGCATAAAATTAACCTAAAGAAGATGCAACCTCAATTAGGCAGAGCATATACAGAATGAACCCAAACTATGCTAAACAAGTGAAGGAAGAGATTGACAAATTATTGAAGGTAGGGTTCATCTATCCTGTGGATGGGGCAGAATGGCTGTCACGGATAGTCATTGTTCCAACCCCCAAAATGGACAATTTGACAACTCACAAGTATCTACTCATTGAATGCTCATTTAGCCTTAATGAGTTATGTAAAAAAGTGATTAAGAATTAATCAAATATTAATTCTTTCACTAACCTTTTCCTCTTTTACACTAATCAAGGACTCTAATTAACCACTAATCAAGGACTCTAATTAACCACTAATTCCTAATTAATTCACACAATTGAGCACATCGTTGGATAGAGCAAGGGAATGCTAATAAATGTGCATCAAAATATGTGTAAATTAATCTAAAATAGGAGATTAATTGAGCACATCGTTGGATAGAGCAAGGGAATGCTAATCTATGTGCATCAAAATATGTGTAAATTAATCTAAAATAGGAGATTAATTAGACTCTTAATTTGGTTACCTCTTTTAAGGCAAAATTAAGCAAAGAGAGTCAAATTCCTCCTATATTGATGTAATTAAGTTTTTTGATGCATCTAAATGCTCTCAAAACACTAATTTTGACTACTCACATGATCAATTTAGACTCCGATTAACATATTTTCTAATTTTTTTCTCTTGAGCAAGATTAATCACCCTTAATTACAAAAACCAATCTATTAAGAGAAATTTTCTAATTTTTTTCTCTTGAGCAAGATTAATCACCCTTAATTACAAAAACCAATCCATTAAGAGAAATTAGTCGAATTTAAGGATTTTTTAATGGTTTTAATTTTTTTTTGAAAGATTAAGCTACTCCTAATGCTTGGTAACACTTTAATGCAAACAAATTCAACAAAAAATACACAATGAAGCTAGAATTAATGATTTTAGTTAATTACATTCTATTGCATTGTTTGATGCAATGGATGCAAACTAAGCCTAATACAAACTATGTGCAAGCCCTAAGAATACTAAAAACCACATTAACAACAACAAAAACAACAAATTAAGCTAAAAATTAAGCAAAAAGCATTCTTTACAAAAACACAAAAAAGAGAGCTATTCTACACCAAATCACACAGAAATCACCCATCAAATCCACATCTTTTTCATTAAAAAACCATTAATAAAGACAATGGGCAATGGGTAATGCATAGATTAGAGAAAAAATGATGGAAAAAGCGAAGGGATGGCTCCCTGACAACGGCACCAAAAATCTTAAGGCTCACCCTAACCCCCCTCAAAACACATCCAACAAGAGATTACCTAGTGAATCGTAACTATCGTGAGGATCTTTCCAATGGCCGAGCTCGTAACCTTTGAGGTCTCCAAGCTCTACAACTCCTTGAGAAGCAATTCCACCGCACCTCCCATGAGCGTTGTCACACTGCCGCGTTGTACTATGGGTACTCGTCCCTTCTTTCACCTCACTTCACTCACACACACTCACTAGCATGCATTAGTAGGGAGAGAGATTAGTAAGAGGATTAGCAAGAGCAAGACTCAATTAATGGGAGAGTATGTTGTATTATGAGAAACATTCACTTATATACATAACCATAAGTGTTTACACTCACTTAAATTGTGGTCGACCGGACACTTTAGGCTCATAAAAGGCTAATGCTATTACAATGACTACTCTCATAATATATCCATGAAGTACATCACTTAGAACTTCATCTTAACTTACTACTACATGCTCTTGAAGCGAGAATCGCCATAAATACTCCATCACACCATTACGGGCACCTGTCCAAGCCCATATCTTGAATGTATGACCGTTTGGTGTATATATCATGACTCCTTGATGTAAGGTAATGGCGGTACACCTTGTTAACCACCCTAGGAATGGGTTAACAATGCTAGATTAGAGTTGCAAGAGAGAGGGAGAGAGAACACTCCACTTCTATTGAAGAAATGGAAGAATGAGTTACAAACAAGAGAAATTGGCTTTTATAGTTCCAAGCCTTTTCGCACTAGGCTGCTCGAGAGTAAGTGACCCAAGGCACCTAAAACATAGTAACAAGGCTTTTCCCCTAATCAAATGACGGGATTTACAATATAGTGCAGGCGCCCATGACATAAGTATGCAGACATAGTTGTCGTAGGAATGTGTTAACCAACATGTGGTTAACATACTCCCCTTCCTAAACTCGATTGCATCCTCGTGATCAGTAAGAGGTTGTTGAGGCTTGCTGAGAAGTGTCACACTTGGTTGGTTCTCTTATCTCTCCAGAAATGAGAGGAGGTAGCGGAGTTAGTAAGATGGAAAGAAGTTAGTGTCACACTTGGTTGGTTCTCCTATCTCTCCGGAAATGAGAGGAGGTGGGGAGTTAGTAAGATGGAAAGAAGTTAGTGGAGTAATGGCGATTAAGTATCCCGCTAGTCTGATGGGCTCTTATGAGTTTTCTTTCATGCATGTGCCCAACCAGTAGTACTCTTTATTTTTTTTTCAGTGTTTTTCTTTTTTGTCGTCATTACAGCTAAGGATGGGACTTGAGGGGAAAGGGTAGTTGGGGGTGAGGGTGTGTGTATGTTTTCCTCTCGAACGAGGACACAAGAGGACTGTGGTCTTTTTGCTCTTGACTTCCATGGTGGTCGTTTCTTCTTGCCAATTGGCAGTGATAAGTGACATCAATCCACTCTTTTCCAATGATAATCCGGCCTTGGAATGCTCCTGCATCTATGACATAAAATCTGCACTCCAACTAGTTATTTCCTATAGAAATTTTAGGAATGAAATACCCAACACTCATTAAACACATTTCATGTGAAATTTGAATGTAAGTGTTTTCTTGTCTAAGTGTGGGTTTCCAAGAGTTTTCCATGTCTCCAACAAGAATATGAGATTGGTGTGGACCATGGGGTAGATGTGGGCTTGCCACTGTTGTAGACCGTTCTTAGTTGGGTGTCCAATCCATATTCTTGGTGAGTTCAGTTTTAGTGGTAGTTTGGGGGAAGTGGTGGAAGATTTACGAGTTATTGTGGAGGGTGAGATTACTTTCTGTGGAAGTAGCTTTTGCGGGTAGAGGATCGAATTCGATGCACTCCCCGTCCTAGAGAATCATTGTTACCTTGCCTTGGGGAAGCTGTGTGGTCAGCTGAGTTGATTGTACTTGTAGCGTTTTGGACCCAGCTTCCTCAAAGGATGACTGCTTATTTTGTCTCACCTATGGGAACCACATAAAACTTACAAGCCAATGCTTTAGAGATAGTATGTATAGTTTGTGTAAAAGACCCAAGGCTTTGTATATGTTGTCCACTAGGCAATTTAATTTTGACATGGGTAGTGTTAAGAGATGGTTCGCCTAGGGAGACCCATGTTTCCCATGGCAAAAGATTGTGTCTTGCTGTGAGAGACAACAAGGAACGTTTTCGTCACATATTTCTGCCCAAAGGGGAAATATAGCCAGACCCAAAGGGTGGTCGTTTTGCATTGGGGAGCTATGCTTACACTCAAGGTGTTAAGCGAGGCAAGGGCCTTGTAGGGTTTATGAAGGGGCTGGCTGTTGGGGAGCACAAATTGCATGTTGAGTTTGCGATCTGGGAGGGTATCAAGTGTAGTAAGGATTTTCAGCCAGTCATTGGTCGATGACTTTGTCACTATTGACATATGCGACCGTGTATGGCACCCGCACACGTCATCAAGTGCTTGATGATGACAAGCATTGCAAACAAAGAGATTGTCGCTCCTGGCAGTGGTCATAGAGTCTTCGGCAAAGGGACCTCTGGCCATGGGATGTGAGTCCCAGGTATATAAATTTACTTTGAGCATTTGAGACCCTTTGTGGAGGTAGACATGGTGTGTCCCAATAATGGATTAGTTGTGTTTGTCGTATATGAAGGGTCTTCCTAGGATGTTATCTCATAGGCAATATTACGAAAGTCCATGACGACAAATGTGAGGCTGAAGGTCATGTCACAGACTTTTACCTTGAGGTCATGTGCTAGGCCCAGGGGTCGTGCAGATTTCCCGTCCCACAAGCTTTATCATCAGCAATGTGGTGGGATCAAGGGTGGTTGGCCCGAGTTTTCCCAGCATGTTTTGGTCTTAGACTCTCTTTCATGCATCTTTCCATGGTCTTGAGGTTTAGTCTTAACTTCTTTAGATTGTGTAGTTTTGGCTTTCTTCGGTTTGGGAGGTTGTGAATCTTTTTTTGGTTCTTGTTTCAAGACATTTTTCTCGACCCCTTATGGAGAGTGTCTTTTTGAAGGGTTGGCTTGTGTGAGAGCATTCAGTGGTACCATGGACAAGTGTGCATTCTGCATATTTAAAATACTAAGTGACAGGTATTGTGAGGTAGCTTGCAACAAAGCATCTCTCCTCAAGTAGTCTTTGAACATGTGATCGATAGCACATCGTTCACACGGGTTGTGTGGTATATCAAGAACTACATGTGTATTCCACATTGGGAAATCTGTGACCTTGTGTGGTCCATGATAATAAAAGCGTTGTTTTGTTTGTCTAGTTTCTCTTTACCAGCTTCTATTCCTTATTTTGGTTCTGTTTGAGTCATGGAGATTAAATGGGTGCATGGGGCTCCTTGGCTTTGGAGTGATTGTTGTGCACTTGCTGTATGTGAACACACACATTGTGAGATGTTGTGACTAATGTCATGATTTAAAGCCTTGAAATGACCACAGTATAGAAAGACTAGCTTAGGATACATGCAATGCGAATTGGGATGGTGGTGGTGCCTGCAATGTGCACAACACATTAGGCCTATAAGAGAAAGGGCCATAGTAGGGGTTGCTAACAATCTAGCTCATCCCCTTTCTTATATTGACTTGTAAAGCTTTCAACCAAGGCATTATAGATTTCTAATATGGCAATATCATAGATCAATGTCCCTTTGCTCTATTCTTTCACTAGAAGAGCTCATCTCAATGGTATCTTCCATCATGTTGCCATCTAAATGGATTGATTCTTTACAAAATTGATCCAAAGAATCTAAATCACTTTGGCAAGCTACAACCATCATAGAAATCTTTCCAATGGCCGATCTCGTAGCCCTCAAGGTTTCTAAGCTTCACACCTCCTTTTGGGAACCAGGTTCTATTACCCTCCCGCAAGCGTTATCACACCACCATGTTGAACTATGGGTCCTCGTCCCTCCTCTTACCTTACAACACTTATAAAATCTCCCTAGCATGCATTAGAGAAGAAGATTAGAGAGAGAGGATTAACATAAGAGCAAGACTCTATTGCACAATGGGAGAGTATGTTATATTATGAGAGAAAATGACTTATCTGCAAGATCATAAGTGTTCACACACTTAACCTATGGTCGGTGAGATTCCCCACCAAGGCTCATCAATAGCATATTTCTTATACAATTATTAATCTCATAATACACGCGTGAAGTACATTCACAACAAGGACTTTATTCTAGCTTTTTGCCACATGCTCTTGGAGCAAGAATCGCCATAATTATTCCATCGGACCATTTTTGGATGCCCATCCAAATTCTAGACTTGGACACACAGTTGCTTCATAGATTGATCATAAATGATTGTGGTGTCTCCATGTTTGCAAACTATTTGATGAACTCCTGTTTAACCCAAAATGGGTCATTGCTTACTTTGGCCTCTTCTAGTAACGCATTCACAAGAGATTACCTTAGCAAGCTGCACAACCATCATAGGGATCTTTTCAAATGGCCGAGCTCATAACCCTCATGGTCTCCAAACTCCACCTCTTAGGGAAGCACTTTCCATCACCATCTCCTGTAAGCATTGTCACACCAATGCATTGGACTATGGGTCCTCATCCATGCTCTCACCTCACAACACTCATACAAGCTCATTAGGATGCATTAGAGAAGAAGATTAGACAAGATTAGTGCAAGAGCAAGACTCTATTGCACGATGGGATAGTGTGTTATATTATGAGAGAAAGTGACTTATATACAAGGCCATAGTTTAAGTGTGTTTACACACACTTAAACTATGGTTGGCCAAGGGCAAAGGCTCATAAGTTGCCTATAACTTATACAATGCCTAATCTCATATATTGCATGCGTGAAGTATGTTCACAAGGACTTTATTCTAGCTTATTGCCATGTCATGCTCTTAGAGTGAGAATCACCACCATAAGTATTCTGCCAAATCATTTTTGTGTGCCCATCCAAGTTGTAGATTTAGACAATTGTTGCTTTATAGATTGATCATACATGCTTATGGTGTCTCTGTCTTTGTTATTTGATATAGAATTATAGTGGACACTCATGTTAACCCCAAAATGGGTTAACATTTTTTCCTTTCTATTGTCGATTGCATCCACGTGATCAAGTAGAAAACTTTGTTTCAGGGAGATTTGAGAAGTTATTTTATTGATGCATATGTTGTTGCATGAATGTCGAATGGTCATTGTTCCTCTCAAAGGAATGGGGAAGACGACTTAGTAAACAATAAAGTTAGTAAATGGGGTGGGGATTTCTATGAGTGATTTCTCTCTCTCTCTCTCTCTCTCTCTCTCTCTCTCTCTCTCTCTCTCTCTCTCTCTCTCTCTCTCTCTCTCTCTCTCTCTCTCTCTGTGTGGCAATCATAAGCACGTTTACGTTGATTATCTCAAATTAGTAGTGGTTCTAAGGTTTGTTAGCAATGGAGGAGAAGAGAAGGGGGCCTGGAGGAATGTTGGCACAATTACCAAAACAAGAGAGTGAATGTGAGTTCCCTATTTGATACATTGAAGTGATGTGAATGCAGCTTCTTGGTTGTTACTTTGCCATTTTTGCAAGACTTTGTCAGATGATCTTGAATTGATCTCGTTAGGGGACCTATGAAATGATCTTGAAATGATCTTGTATTGGACCTATCTCTGTTTTCTTTATCCCATGTGCTTTTATATATTTTTATATATAAATATGTTTTGTGATCTCACAAGTAGATATACAATGAGTGCATTAGAGTGAGTCAAGCAGGCTCTTGATGTAGCTATTTTGCTGAAGTCAAAATCATTAGAGAAGCATGAAATAATTCTTTTGACTTGCGAGGTTAATTGAAAGGTTCTTCACCTTCTTAAAAAAAAGGTGTGGAATTTTATGTTGAAGAGATTATTGATGAAATGGGTCATTTCTGGCAAGTTTTGAATGGGTGTCATTAAGAATAACCTATCTAGTTTGCACCTGTAAAGGGAAAATCTAGGTGATGGGTTGTAACATTGACTAGACTTTCACCCACCATGGCCCCCCATCCAAAGATGTACCTAGAAGGATGTCGATGATGAGGCTATGGTGCATACAAAATTACACTTTATGTGGTTTCCACCAATGGGGGTGAGTATTTGTGCTGCTAGTCAACTCTAAGAAGAATAGGTAAGTCAATAAGCTTACCTATTGATGATGTGATTAGATTATGATGACAAGACCTGACCTTACAACCATGTAACTTGTGAAATGCTCTTCAGTGTGTGTGATCTGGAGATCTTCTTCTTCTTCTTCTTCTTTCTTTCTTTTCTCTCCTTTTTTTGTGTAGTGCATTCAAGTGATCTATAGGCCTATATAATGATTTGGAAGGGTTCCCCCTGGCGTGAAAGACCAGGCTGGTTTTTCATGGCGTGAATATAGATATTCATGTTTGAAAAATATTATTTTCTTGAGCCACAACTTAGCTAGAATGGTTCACTTATGCAAAAGAAGATGTGATCAATGTGTAAAGTACCATTATGGAATCCTTTTGCAAAGTGATTTTTCACAGCATGAATAAACTTTCACATTTCATGTTCTTTAAGCTGATTTTTGGGAGTACTTAATCAATATGAAGACCTTTATATGATTTACAATGCCTTTTGAACCACCTATTTTAGATGTGAAAAAAAACTCCAGATACTCATGGCCGTGAACTTTGACTTGTTTTTTACACCAATTGAATTTTCTACATTTTTCTTCTTTTGAGGTCGTCTTATGTTTCAAGTGATTAGTTAGACATGCTGGATATGATTTTCAATGCCTTTGGAATAACTTTTTTTGGCGTGAAAAACTCAAGATACTCACGATCATGAGTTTCCACTAGTCTTCCCCACAACACACTCTTGAGATACTCACGGTCATAAGTTTCCACTAGTCTTCCAACCTTAGTTGCAAACCCTTCTCAACAACCACCATCTATCTAATGGAAACCAAGTTCTTCATAATGTTTAGAACATGAAGTACATCTACTAAGTACTTCATTTTGCCATCCCGCATAGACAATGGCACTTTACCATGTGGAATGGGGTGTACAATATCAAGTGCACAACCGATCAAGATAAAAATCCCAACCATGTAATTCAAAGAGAAAAAGTTTGGTTTAGCTTTGATAAACTAGTTTTGCTCATGATAAAAATTACCGCCCACAACAACAAAACAAAAATCATTGAAAAAAGAGGTCACCGGGCTTGTTATTGTAGCATGAGGAGAAACAAACATTACACATTACATGGTAACATTCTCACATGTACAAATTTTTAATTAAAGGCATGTAAGTTTAAATTTCCTTACATGTTTGATTTAGATTAGATGTATGAAAAACTCAATAATTTCAATCAAATTTACAATACATTTTATATGTTCACGATTCATTCTACAAGAATAAGTATGGTTTTATGGAAACTTGGAGCACTTAATGCATGGAGAAATCACATTATCGAGTCATAAGTGTATATTTCAAAAATATTCGTTACGGAGGAGTCAACATTAGAAGCAATCACCTTATAGAAATGTTTGATTGGTTGTGTTGTGTAAGATGAGAAGATCAATCACGATGGAAAGGAAAACACCTTCAAAGCTATATACAAAGAATCCAAGGTGAGAAATGTCAAGTGCAAGCGCAAAACCCATCTTGAAAGACATACCGCTTGGCGTGCAAGGAATGGAGCACTAAAAAGATCAAAATGGATTCGCATACAATGACAGATTTTTATCATCCATGTTTTAGAAGTTATTTTTTTTAATGAATAATATGAAATGTATCTAATTATATATAAGTGAAAATCCCATTTATAATCAAAGATATCTAGTTTTAAAATTAAGCCTTTTTATGAACTAACTATTTTCATGTTTTTTAATATGGTTTTTTTAAATATGTCCAAGTGTGTATTCTTCTTTATAAAAGGGTGTGGCTTCTCTAGTTTTGGGAGACGGTTCTTGTGGTCTTCTTGTTGTTGCTTTGGCCCCCGTAACACCATTCGAGACGTGGGTATGCTTCTTCTTGGCACCAATGTTGGTGGTGAGGCTATTCTTGCTTTTATGGCCTTGGGCACCCAATGAGTAGGCATGTAGGCAACCAAATGGTGGAATTACCATCATAGTATCCTTGAGCAATAAGTAGGCCCCATTTATTATGAATCTTATGATGAGGGTGTTGGTGCCTTCGTTGATGAGGTTACTTCTTTCGTGTAAGTGGAATTACCATCATAGCATCCTTGAGCAATAAGTAGGCCCCATTTATTATGAATCTTATGAGATGAGGGTGTTGGTGCCTTCGTTGATGAGGTTACTTCTTTCGTGTAAGTGGAGGGGACCTTGTGGATCTCTTTGGAATCCACACATTTTCATTACCTTCATAGAATGCCTATGCTTGCAATAATTTCTTGGGAACCTATAACTGATGAGTTGGAAGAATATTGTATCGAGCTCTTTTGGGTTTCTACTCTTGTGCAGAGAACGGGTTTGATAAGTAGGCTTCTTTCCAAGCTTTTGAGATTTACGTTGTGTGTGTTGCCTTGGTTGGTGAGGCAACCAAATCCGATTACCAACCTCATATGGTAGCCTTAAGTCATTACTTTTGCACCCACCTTTCGATACCATGAATATATCTTGACATTGACTTATGGAGTGGATATACCTTCTTGGAGGATTTGGACTAGGGTGAAGTTTAGGTGGTGTGGGGGAGGTTTCAAGCTCCATGGGTGGTGAAGGTTCTATTTCTGTCATAATTGGTCTTCCTATCAAGCTTCAATGTTTTATGACTTATTTTGATCTGGTTCCATTTAAGTTGCACAATCATGTTATCTTTATGTTATTAAGCGACCTTCAATGTCTACAAAATTGATTTTTTTTCTCGTTGGCATTTTAGGTTCTAAAGACGCACTTGAATTTGTTTTTAAAGTTGGTAGGGATGCAAGAGAGAGAGGGCAAGTGTGACACTAGCAATGGCTCATAGCAAGGATAAATCAAAGATATCTCCATTTAATGTCCAATCAAAGAAGGAGAAATGGTGATTGGTTGCCTTTAAAGTTCCCAAAGAAATACATAACGTTCTAATGTGGATTTCCAAACAAACACACAATGTTCTACAATACATTTTCAAGAAACACACAATATCCCACAAACACCATTGTAAAGAAACTAATAGGTCAAAAACTTGATGTTGAAGGGTTGGGGAGTGTCAAATTGAATTGACATTTGGGAGGTGATCTCAATTGTGTTTTCATGTCCTGTTTATATCAAAACTTTCAATTGTGATCTCAATTGTGTTTCCATGTCCTGTTTATATTAAAACTTTCAAAGGTTCAATATTTATTCCATGTCCTTCTTTAATATAAAAACTTTCAAAGTTTCAGCATTGCTTCCATGTCTTTTGTGTATAAAAAATTTAAAAGGTTCAACAAAAGCTATTTAAGATGTGACCTAGACAAATGGAGGGGCACAATTACCTCTTGATTGGTTATGTTGTGTAAGATGGGAAGATCAATTACAATGGAGAGGGAAACTTCTTCAATATTGGTCAAAGCTATATACAAAGAATCCAAGGTAAGAAATGTTAAGTACAAGCGCAAAACCTATCTTAAAAGACATGCAGCTTAGCGTGCAAGGAATGGAGAACCAAAAGGATCAAAATGGATTCTCATACAATAACAAAGTTTGATCATCCATGTTTTAGAAGTTAATTTTTTTGAATCAAGAGTATGTAGTGTATCTATTTTGCTATGAGTGAAAATCACCTTTGTAATGGAAGATATCTAGTTTTAAAATTAAGCCTTTTTATGAACTAACTATTTTCATGTTTTTTATAAGGTTTTTTTTAATGTTCCAGTGTGTATTCTTCTTTATAAAAGGGTGTGACTTGGGAGAGGGTTCTTGTGATTTGCTTGTTGTTATGTTGGTCGCCACACCATTCGAGATGTGGGTGTGCTTCTTCTTGTTGGCACCAATGTTAGTGGTGAGGCTATTTTTCCTTTATTTCCTTCGGCACACAAAAGGTGGAATTACCATCATAGTATCCGTGAGCAATGAGTAGACAGGTACGCAACCATTTTTTATGAATCTTATGATAAGGGTGTTGATGCCTTCATTGACGAGGTTGCTTTGTTTGTGTAAGTGGAGGGGATCTTGTGGATCTCTTTGGAATCCAAACATATTCATTACCTTCACAGAATCCATGTGCTTGCAATAATTTCTTAACTGATGAGTTGGAAGAAGATTGTGTTAAGCTCTTTTGGGTTTCTACTACTATGCAGAGAACATGTTTGATGAGAGTAATCTTCTTTTTAAGCTTTTGAGATTTACGTTGTGTGTGTTTCCTTGAGTGTTGCCTTGGTTGGTGAGGCAACCAAATCGAATTGCCACCCTCATGGTAGCCTTGACCCATTTCTTTTCCACCCACCTTTCGATACCATGAAGATATCTTGACATTGACTTATGGAGTGGATATACCTTCTTGGAGGATTTGGAATAGGGTGAAGTTGAGACGGGGGGGGGGGGGGTACAAGCTCCATTGGTTTAGGTGGTGAAGATAGCATAATTGGTCTTAGTAAGCTTCAGTGTTCCATGACTCATCTTTTTTTCAGTTCCACTTAAGTTGCATCATTTTTTATTCAGTTCCACTTAAGTTGCATCATTTGTTGTCATGCTATCAAGCGACCTTCAATGTCTACAAAATTGAATTCTTTCTCACTTTCATTTTAGGTTATGAAGACACTTGAATTTCTTTTGAAGTTGGTAGAGATGCAAGAGATAAAGAGAGTAAGTATGACACTAGCAATGGCTTATAGCAAGGATAAATATCGTCCAACCACAGAAGGAGAAATGGTGATTGGCTGCCTTGAAAGTTTCCAAAGAAAAACACAACCTTCTAACATGGCTTTTGAAACAAACACGCAATGTTCCATAGTAGATTTCCAACAAACACAATTGTAAAGAAAATAATAGGTTAAAAACTTAATGTTGGGCTAGGGAGTTTCAAATTGAATTGGCCTTTGGGAGGTAATCTTAATTGTGTTTCCATGTCCTATTTATGTATAAAAACTTTGAAAGGTTTAACATTTCTTCCATGTCCTTTTTGTATATAAAAACTTTCAAAGTTTCAACGTCCTTTTTGTGCAAAAAATTTAAAAGGTCCAACAAAAGAGATTGAAGACGTGACCTAGACAAATGGAGAGGCACTCTACAATCACACATCAACACCATATAGAGAGATCAAAGAATAGAATCGGAAAGCAATATTTTTATTTTCTCTTGTTAATTTCATAATATTGAAATTGCACACATAAATTATGCTTACACAATGATGTAGCCTCCACAACGGTCCAAAAGGACTACTAAGAAGATAGAGGAGCTTCTCAATTCACTAAATGTACATGGAGGGCACATCAACAAAGATGGGAAAGCATCTAGACTCAACTATAATAATGCTCAAAAGGTCTCCATGGATGGAGTAAAAGCTAAAAGATTCCCTAGTAATACAATACAAAAGCATACAAATGCAAGATGGGACCATTGGAAGGAGTTGCCCAAGTGCACAACCGATCAAAATAAAAATCCCCACCATGTAATTCAAAGAGAAAAAGTTTGGTCTAGCTTTGATAAACTAGTTTTGCTCATGATAAAAATTACCACCACAACAACGAAACTGAAGTCATTTAAAAAAGAGGTCACCAAGCTTGTTATTTAAGCCTTGTTATTGTAGCATGAGGAGAAACAAACATTACACATTACATGGTAGCATTCTCACATATAAGGCATATACAACCAATCAAGATGGAATCTTTGGAAGGAGTTGCCCAAGTGCACATCCGATCAAGATAAAAATCCTAACCATGTATTTCAAAGAGAAAAAGTTTGGTTTAGCTTTGATAAACTAGTTTTGCTCATGATAAAAATTATCACCACAACGACGGAACTGAAGTCATTTAAAAAAGAGGTCACGATCCTTATTATTTAAGCCTTGTTATTGTAACATGAGGAGAAACAAAAGTTTAATTATAGGCATATATTACGTTTAAATTTCCTTACATGTTTGATTAAGATTAGATGTACGAAGTTAAACTCGATAATTTCATTTCCTTTTTTTTTGGCAATACATTTTATATGTTCACAGTTCATTCTACAAGAATAAGTATCTTGCAGTTTGGTAGGAAAGCAATAAAAAAGCAAACAAAGATTATCGTATAATAATCCATGCTTAAGAATGGGAAGTAACCTGACGAGGTGAACCAAGAACAATTGGTGAGAATAGCCTAATCCGACAATGGAATAGGATCATAATCGACTACTTATCGAGGTGGGGTTTGGGACGATCCTGACTACATACTTATCGGTCTGGCTGCATACTTATCGGCATGGTTCTATGGAAACTTTGAGCACTTAAGAGGAGAAATCACATTATCGAGCCAGAGGTATATTTCAAAAATACTCATCATAGAGAAGTCAACACTAGAAGCAATTACCTCGTAGAAACGTTTGATTGGTTGCGTTGTGTAAGATAGGAAGATCAATCACGATGGAGAGGGCAACATCTTCAATACTGATCAAAGCTATATACAAAGAATCCAAGGTGAGAAATGCCAAGTGCAAGCGCAAAACCCGTCTTGAAAGACATATGCTTGATATCTCAATTGTCAATCATTCAAATATTCAAAAAAAATAAGAGATATATTTAACCGCTCCCAAGTAAACCAGTTGTGTTAACGTGTGGTGTTTGGGAATATGACATAAACAAAAACTTGATCTTGAGAGCTCTCCTTAAGTGAAAACTTGTTCATGGCCGAGGCTTCCTACTGAATGACATTGGAATAAAGCATTTTCCCTAATGTGTTTTAAGTTTGAACATAAGGCTAGGAGATCTGTTTTTACCACCTTGCCCACACAATACACTAAGTAAAAAAAACTACGAACTCCTAAAGAAAAAATATGTTTGTTTAGTGAAATGGACCTTGATTAGTCAAAGCACAAAACCAACTCATTAAAAAACAATCCAAATGCTAAGGGTTTTTTAAAATTACCTAAAACCCCTCGCATGCAATTATTGAGCAGCCAACATTCCAAAAACTCTTAACAGAAGAGGAATTCGTTTGAAGGAGTGGATTCAGTTTATAGTCTTATCAAAAATCCATCTGCAGGAACCAAAAGAAGAATTGCTCCATTTTTCGAGAACCTTTACACACACACACACACACACACACACACACACACACACACGTGTGTGTGTGTGTGTGTGTGTGGGGTGTGCGCACGCACGCACAAGGGCCAAATTTGAGCTATGGGACCAAATCACGGGCATTAGGCCGTGAAGACCTCAGACATAATCAATCAAATAACAGAAAGAGACATAATAATTGGCTTGGGTAGCTCTGTAGTGGAGATATATATCAGTTAAGGACGGAGTTTTCTTTGGTTTTTGAGAGAGAGAGAAAGACAGAGACAAAGAGATTGGGCATCCTTATAGCAAGAGAGGAGATTAAGGAACCTGATTTTGTATAATTTTCAAAGCACTCTATGCCCCCAAAAAAGAAACATACCACTAACAGCTACCTTTTTATAAAGCAGCGGCATGGATTTGAGAAAATTACATAGAACTCCTCACATGTGTTCAAAACAAGCTTATAGATACCACAACGCAAACCTTTCTCATTTGAATCAACTGTATCAGTATGGTAATAAACTGACACAGAACGGAAGATAAACCATCTACTAGCATTTAAATGTCTATTAATTTGCAAAAACATTTTCATGTGCCAAGCTTGTTCGACTCTTGAGCTCAATGTTGATCATTAGAGTCCAAAATTACAACTAAGCATCTCTTATGATGCTCAACGCCAGAGACTGAACTATCCGAACAGTGTCTGCTCATCTTCTCATATCACCAGAGTAGTTGAAACTTTTGGTGTCCTGGTTATCCTAAGACCAGCCTCTCTCTATACACCTTCACCAGTCTTCATAATCAAAGATATCAAACTAAATTCAAACTGAACGACCATCATCCCCAAATAAAACCCTTCACTATTCCTTTCTACGGGCAAACAAGTCAAGCTAAGTTCTTAACTCGTACCTTGAACAGAATTAGTCATTCTGGAGTGTTGAGACCATCAAACCCAGCTACACGAGCAAGCTCTGAAAGCTTTTGCTCACCAGATAGCACCTACAAAGAGAATTAAACAACTAATTAATCCTTCATGTCTACATCATAGCTACAAATAAACATCTTATGATAGTTCAATGCACATGTGCATAGACACACACAGCGCTTACTTCTCCTTTGATGATCCATGTTGGGAAACCTTGAATATTTGCTTCAGCACAAGCTTTTGCTATTTTCACCCCTCGCCTGTACCCTCCAGGATAGCATTCCACATAATCCAAGTATTTCATTGCCTCCTGCCCAAACATCTGCGACGTATCCATTAAAAAAAAAAACTATAATATGGTTAGTTCCCCATAAATCAGACTAGTCCATGTCTTACAAGTCATGAATTAAAACAAAGAGCCTAAATGGGGAAATTGTGAGAAAAATGAGTGCAAATTCATGGGATACAGCCATGTAATCTTGATGCATGAATACAATTCTTACAATTGTAAACTGCCGAAAGAAACGATTACAAAGAATGACCCTTTAGATAACAAGGGCAAACTCAACATAGCCTCTGGACTACCATTATGTATAGGAGGATCTGTAAAAAAGCCTCTAAAGTGGCCCCTAAATGATGCCAAATGTTTAAGTTATCAATTTAACAATAATTGTGTAATTGCACCAAAAACTTGCAGCTTGGCTTCCGCCACAAAAAAGCTTGACACTAGTTGACAATATTCTGAACGGTTATGACACATGCTTCCAAACAATCTTAAAACTTTCCCTTTACCCCCCAACCCAGCTTATAACCATAGCAGAGAATCAAGTTCTCCCAGAAGATAAAACCCATAATGCACATCAAAAACCTTAGTACTCCTAGCAAATTCAGCCCCCCCCCACTCCCCCGCGCGGCCGGCAGTCGCTCTGTGTGGAAGAGGAGGCTTGTTTCATGCAGATGCGTTTAGTCAGTCCGGGCTTCCGGATAGTACACATTGCAGTATGCTACTTCCCACCAGAGACTTCGCCCTTTTCCAGGGATTTGTTGCAGGATGGACAGTTACCGTGTGCCCCTTTGTTTGCAAATATTGTGGAGTACGGATATTTCGCGAGAATGATTAAAAAAAGTGAGAGTACGTCCAAATGAGAAAAGGCATGCAATCAAAGTCTCACACACATGGATAATTTCTCTTTTGTCCATCTTTAAAAAACTTTAACATAGTTTCTCCAGTGGGAAAAAAAAAAAGGAATTTCAGAAACCACAAATATTAACTACAAAAAACAATCGGCTTAATGTTCTTTTGCTTTTCATCCCTCTATTGTGCGTCAAGAACACCTTCCTATAAAACTTAATGGTACACTTGTTGAATCTCTTGGCCTCTATTGATATTCGAGATCCCAACCACCCTTCTGCGTATCATGTTTTAGACTCATGTCCAATGTGCAAACGAATAACAGAGAAGATAGAAAGCGGAATAGAGACACACTTCTTCCTAAACTACTGTATATTAATGTACAATAAAATGTAGTACAACAGCACTCTCCAAGTACAAAATGATACTAAAAATGTAGATCTCTAATCTCAGCCCAAACACTGCCATAGATCACCCTGGGATCAACCCTAGATCAGCCTGCTGGACAGAGAAACGCTCTGCAGCAGGAGTGCAATCGCTTGGTAAACGGAATGACTAAATATCCAACGCATGTATATATAGGGGTCATCATGCCCTCTCAGCCAGTCCTACTGCTGTCGGCCGGCCTGTAGAGTTGTCGCCCACAACTTGCATAAATGCAATCGGTTTCAGACATGTGGCTGCCCGACTTGCCCAACACCTGGGCGTTTCTGTCCAGGCGCACCCGACTGCTCCATATGCTGACATGACTGACCACATGTGTGCCCGGAATACATGGAGGTGTCACACATTCTCCCTCATTTGCATATAAGACCACTTTGCATCCGTTGCAAAGGCTCACAGTTCGTCCTCACCGCATTCGCACAAAAACCTGCAAAGAAACCTGTGGATGACCAACTTTCGCCTGATCTAGCACAATGTGTTCAAATACATGAAGAAGCATGGCAGACCGATGTAGTACAAAGGAAGAACACTCCTAAGAATGCCCTAACAAAATTCCACTATCCAAACATGCATCAACTCGGGTGGATCACAATACATGCTTGCATCAACTCCAACGCACTCTGGCAGAAGAAAGCATAACCGGAAACAATACTTAATGCACCAAATTTGTATCCACCAGTACTGTTCGCAACCTGTATGTCTAGAACATCATCTCCTTGTGGGACATACTCCAAATAATACAATCTTTGATAACACCAAAGAAGAAACTACAACTGTCATCAATACAATCTCCAAGAAATATGTTCGTTGTGAAGACAAACCAATCGGAGTATCCTCCTGAACCTATGTTAAGGAACATACCAACTGGCACATCCTCCTAAGATGAAGATGAAGATGAATCTGGTGACATGACCTCCTGTGGTGTCTCCATGATATCAAACATTGAAGATACTAGATGAGAAGAGTCTTGTACAAGCACAAAAACCAAGGCAACCACAACTAAAGCCAAAGATTCTCTAAGACTATGTAATTTACCCAGATGGGTGTAAACACACTTGGGCACGTCTCGTAAATAGTTAACACTTAAACACTTGATGTAAATGGAGCAACACAAGACAAGGTACAAAGCTGAAAACGAAATGGTACAATAAGCCACCACTCAGGCTGACCCCCCTCCCTCCCTCAATACAGATGTATATAATTGTCAAATGCACCCATGCACTGAGGTGCTATGTGACACACTAGCTCATCATTTGTACATCAATAGGACTTTTTAGGTATTTATTTGTCATATGCCATGACCCCATTGTGAGCCCTAGTCCAAGGACATGTCAGGCACGAGCTACATCCGAAGCCTTAGGTGTCAGTACGCATCACTTAACCCACTTGGAGAACAAAGCATTTAGGTCATCTTAGGATAGAATCCCAAGCCTCTAGGCTCTCACATAAGCACTCTAGTCTCTCTCTCTCTCAAGCCTCTCTCTCCCTCTCTCAAGCTATCGACTTTCAAGTGACAAGCCATCTTCAACCATGGCATCCTCCTCACGTGCCAAGGCTTCCCGTAGAAGGACGATGGGATGGACATGGTGGGAGGAGGTTAACTACACCCCATCTGCTCATGGAAGCGGTTCTCGGCCATGGGCATTGCCCATACCGGCGAACGGGCGGCGCTGACAAAGTACGAGCCCACCTCTTGCATAAGAGTGGGCATGAGGTGCGGTTTTGCACAAATGTCACACCCGAAAAGAGATGGGAACTTCTCAACAAGCTTGCCATCTACAAGGCGGTCGAAGCAACAAGAAGGACACCACGAGTGGCCGTGGATCCCGTGACGATGGGGAGAGGAACTCAAGCCTCTATGATGGAGTCATGTGGTGGATTGGGATCATGCACGTCATCACCTTCACCATCGAGTCGGAATGTTGCTCCATCCATCACGCCGGCACCCTCCATCTCCACCGCCTCTCAACTATTGCGCGGCCCATGGCGACAATCTACACTTGGGGAGAATTGGAACCCCAAGTTGAAGGAGGAGGTGGATATGGTGGTAGCCCATTACTTCTTCCACGACCACATTGCCTTTCAAGCAACTAGGTAAGTGCGATTGATCATCACCGATTCATCATTTCATGTTTTCATCATACTAGTCCCCTTCTCATTAGTAAATTGCTTTCTTGAATACATCGGAATACTTCAAGGCCATGGTTCGGAAGATTGGGGAGTATGGCTCAACCTATACGCCCCCCTCATCCGAGAGCTTGCGCACTACATTGCTTGAGGAGGAGAAGCGCATCGTAGAGCAAGCGGCCGACAACACAAAGCAGCAATGGGAGAGAAACGGAGTCTCCCTCATTGTGGATGGATGGAGCGACACCCGCAAGAGGAGTATTCATGGCGTGGTTGCATATTCCCACGAAAAGATGTACTTCATCTCATCTCATGATGCATCCGGCATTGAGAAGAGCGCGGATGTGCTTGCGGCAAAGTGGACTACCACCATGGAGATCATTGGCCCCGAACATTAAGTGAGCTTTGTTGTGGATGGGGAGCCTTCGAATAGAGTGGCGGGAGCTATCCTCCGAGGTATGTATGGACATGTCACGACTCACGGTGTCCTTTTGTATGGCTCATTGCCTAAACAACCTCCTCAAGGACATAGGGGCATTGCCATGGATCAGCCCGCTCATTGAGGAGGCCAACACCATGGTCTCCTTTGTCCTCAACCACCGACGACTTCGGCATGAGTTCAACAAGAGGTCCTCTCTCTCTCTCTCTCTCCTCAAATATTCCAACACCCGGTTTGCCTACAACTTCCTCATGTTGGGCCGGTTGAAGGATTGTAGTGGTGCTTTGAGGGGGCTTTTCCTTAGCGACGAGTTTGCCGACATGCAAGAGTCCCATACAAACACCGGCCAAGAGTGTAGGTTACGGGCGGATGAAGCCTCTTGGTGGGAGAGTGAAGACCACAGATACTATTGAGGCCCATAGTCCACCTATTGAGGATTGTAGACGCTACGCAACCATGCATAGACACGGTCTATGAGGCCATGGATCGCATGATAGAGAAGTTGAAAAACTTTGTGCGGCATGCCTAACAAAAACAAATACGAGAAGATCTATGCCTTGTGTCTAGGAAGGTGGAATTTCTACTACTCTCCATTGCATGCAGCAGCTTATGTGGTTGACCTAGAATACCAAGGCAACAAGCAAGAGAGCGACCGAGAGGTGAGCGCTGGGTGGAGGGTCATCTTGGACCGTCTTGTGCCTGATGCATCGGTTAGGCGGAAGATTAGGGACCAGCTTTCCATGTACAGGTCATTTTATGGCTCCTATGGTTGTCATGATGCATACATCGCCGCTCCAAGGTTAGTGCCGCTCTATGGTGGGAGGACTTTGGTTCAGATGGACCAAAGCTACAATAGTTGGCCATTCGCATACTTAGCCTGGCCGTCAACTCCTCTTGCTTGGAGTAACTTTGGAGACCCTACAACCACATTGCCTCTAGGAAGAGGAACCAACTGAGGGTAGAGCGTGCCAATGACCTTGTCTTCGTCAATGTAAACTTGAGAATGCTTTGCAAGAGCGTGACCAAGAAGGCAAATCCTTTCGCCGAGTGGGAGATGAGTCAATAAGAAGAGCAACAAGAGAATGAGGTGCGGCAGCAACATGCCAATGAGGATGAGAGTGAGGATGAGCTTGATGTTTCTTTGGCACAAGCTACCCATGACCATGAGGCAAGCACTTCACATGGATGATCATTCATGGATCATGATTCATGGGCCTTATTACTTAGCTCTAGGCTTTAGCACTTTTGAGTCTTTCCATGCTTTAGCCTTTTTAAGTTTTTTGTCCTTCCATGTATTGTGTGTTACGCCCACATGTTTTTCTCTTGACATTATGCAAGTGTGCATGGGGACATGGTGGACAGTGTGAATGGCATCAGTTTGGGGCAATAGCTTCATGGACAGATTGGTAGTAGGTACACCTATAGGGGTCAAAAAGGACTATAAGAATTAAGAAAGGTCCTTTTCATAACCCATGGGGACAAAGGGTTAGAGGGGACAAAGGTTTAAAAGCCTTAAAAATAAAAGAACCTCTTTTTGGGGATAATCATGGCCCTTATGCTATTACTGGGACCTATGCTTCTTTTGGAGGGAGTCGACTTGCAGCTTCAGGTGTGTGCTTTTTCGCTTTCTCTGAAGGCACACAGAGGGCTGGACTACTGGTGCACAGAGCTGCACATGTTTCTCTCTCCTCTCTTGGCTAATGGCGAGCTGCAGACGGTTGTAGGAGGAGAGGTCTCCTCTCTTAGCTAATGGCGAGCTACAGACGGTTGTAGGAGGAGAGGCGCAAGACCGCACCTTCTCTCTCTCTCTTAAGAAAGACGGACTGCAGGGCTGCTGTTTCGTGCCGGTGTCATGGATTAATTTCCTGTCCATTGGCTGTGGGAAGTTCTGCAAAAAGTCATGGCCAAGACCGGAGTTAAAGAGGAGCTCGTGAAGGTGGAGGACAAGCTCGGCACAATTATCAAAGAAAACAAGAAGATGGTCGACTCTTCCGTTACCGCAATCATAAACCGCCTCTCCAAACTCGAGAAGGGATTTGACAAAATCCAAGAGCTCGAAGAGAGAACATCCAAGCAAGAGGCTGAGATTTCAGCCTTAAAGGAGGAACTAGTGGAGGCCAAATTGCATGCTAAAAGTGAAGCGGCTGAAATCTCAGCCCTCAAAAAGGAGTTGGAAGCCACTTCAAAAGGCAAGCTTGAGGATGGAAAATTTCAGCCCTCCTTTATTGAAGAGCTGAATACCATCAAGGAACAAATGAGGATCATTCGAGAGGAGGAGGAGCAACATAAAGAGAAGACATCTTCATGGGTGGAGGTGATCACAAAGACACAAAAGAAGATGGACGAGGCGGAGAAATGGATCGAGGTCGCCAAGAAAGGGAAAGGTAAAGAATCGCCACCCATCCCCACTCCCACCATCATCAACATGACCCTTGAAGAGGAGCAAAGGAGGAAGACCCGAGCCTTACATGTTAGGAGTGTCCGATCTAAAAGACCGTGATGATGCGGAAGGGGAAACCAAGGAGCTCTTCTCTATGATGGGCATTGAAGCCTGAAAGGACTTAGAAAGAAGCAGCTCATTTACATTGTCAAAGTGAATCCCATAGACACAAAGTTGAAGGCTAAAGAACCAGAACGCTTTTGAGGATAGTTTCACTGGGAGGGACATCATCTTCTACTGTGAGACGCATCAGGCTCCTGGACAGTCCATGCCACATGTTAGTGGATACCGATGGGAGACAGCTTGTAGACAGGAGGCTCGTTCAGAGCATAGAGGACGGGGCTCAGGAGGAGTGGCAGTAATGTTTAGAAAGGAGCTACAGCCACTGATACATATAGTCCGCAGAGATGAGCAGGCTAGGTACATGTGGGTTAGACTGAGGGCAGAGACGGGCAGATATCTCTACATTGCTATATGCTATTTTGCTCCTAGTACATCAGTGTATGCATCACCTAGCGGGCAGTCTCCCTTTTCTATTTTGGATGATGACATTTGGGAGTTCTCCAAGGATTGTGACATCATTCTCCTGGGGGACTTCAATGCCACGACCGCCCATAACCAGACAGTATTTTATGATACCTCAGAGGAGATGTTGAGGGAGCTTGATGTTAGGGATATGGGCCTATCTAGACTCTCACAGGATGAGGAACATACAGTGTATGGGTGGTATTTGATAGACATGGGGATTGCACATGGGTTGGCCATCCTGAATGGCCTACAGAGATTCCCGACATCGGGCGGTTTCACTAGCTTTCCACATCGGCATGGTGCTAGTACAGTGGACTATGTTATGGCTCAGCCCAGTCTCATTCCCTCTTTTCAGGATTTTATGGTAGGCACTAGGCCGGTTGGAATAGCAGTGGATCATGCTATCTTGTCCTTCACTCTCACATTTCAGTTTAGCACCGCTCCATTGGGACAGGTCTCCACACACACTCGTTATACCTTTACGAGGGAGACTGACACCGTGTACACGGATGAGATATACAGACGCTTATGTGCCGAGGAGCCGGGACGGCCATTAGATGAGCTCACTCAGATATTGATAGAGACGCTTCATGCTGCACCATCAGAGGCATATCCCCATAGTCAGCCTACACGGAGACGATCTGGGAACATGCCCCAGAACAGCTGGTATGATGAGGAGTGTAGAGAGATGAGGATCAGATTACAGAGAGAGGTGCTCATGGGTGTTACCACTCACAGATAGTCACGGATTACCTTCCGGCACCTAGTGCGACGGAAGAAGAGGGCTTATCTTGCTCAGTTAGAGAGGGATTTGTATCAGTTATTTATGAGTCAGGACTCACGCGAGGCATGGAGACTATTCCATGAGCATTCACCATCACCAGCCATTACCTCCACAGAGATTTGGGGTGAGTATGCAGCATCCCTATACATAGCACCAGGAGAGCCGCCCCTGCCAGACCCATCGGAGCCATGCCCAGAGACATGTGCTTTCTTTACTGCTGAGATGGTAAGGAAAGCTATTGACAGGATGAGGACTCGAAGAGCATATGATCATGATGGTTTGGTAGCAGAACACTTTATTCATGCCAAAGATATGCTTGCATAGCTTATTGCTATGATGTTTAACCAAGCCATGTGTAAGGGTCTTCCTGAGACTTGGAATATGTCCACGATTGTGCCTATCTTCAAGTCAAGGGATCCCATGCTTCCTGGGAATTATCGTACCATCATGATTGGTCACACATTGGCTAGATTATATGCATCTATTCTTGAGCAGGAGTTGAGTAGATGGGCAGAGAGAGAGGGCATACGTGCATCACAGCAACAGGCAGGGTTCAGGAGAGGTTTCTCCACTCTTGACCATATCTTGACACTCATAGCTATTATTGAGGAGGGCAGATTATATGGCAGGAGGATTTATTGTTGCTTTGTGGATTTCAGCAAAAAGCTTTTGACACAGTACCGAGAGCCAGACTGATGCGCAGACTACAGGAGATGGGAGTGCCCGCAGAGCTGATTTGGGGAATCATGGCTTTATACAGGACAATTGTGGGGTAGGTACGTACTACTCAGGGTATATCTGAGATGGTTCACTCCACTATTGGGGTGAAACAGGGCTGCCCCCTTTCTCCCACCTTATTTGGGATGTATGTGGATGAGGTTTCGGACTATGTAGAGCGGGAGGGTGACAGAGGAGCACAGCTAGCAGGGACATGGATTCCCAATTATTGTATGCTGATGATATTGTGCTGATCTCAGATTCTCTAGAGGGGATGCAGCGTCATTTGGATGCATTGCACACGTTTGCGCAGGACAGTGGATTGTCTGTTAACCTTGGTAAAACCAAGGTGATGGTGTTTAACACCACAGCACAGTGGGTTAGGAGGTCAGTACCCACCTTTACATATGGTCAGGAGACAGTGGAGTATACAGCATATACTTACCTTGGTGTGGTTTTTAGTGGCCCACTATTTTCCTTGAGGAGACCAACGGAGACCAGATTGACCAGAGCTTATGCAACATTGGGGAGACTAGAGAGGATGTGTCCGCAGGTTCAGTTTCAGGAACCTCGAACAAAGCTCTGGCTCTTTGACACTTTGGTCACTTCAGCCATGCTGTATGGAGTGGAGATATGGGGACCCTAAGTGGATCACCACAACCGAGGTGGTAGCACTGATGGATGGAGATGTATGGAGAGGCCCTTGGTTTCTATGATTTCCCGGATGATTAGGGCCAAGGCCTCCGTACCACATGATATTATCCGTGCATCCCCCCCCCATTGGTAGTAGAGGCACTCACTCGATCGGTCTCCTTTATACATAGCACTTGGGCTCTCCCTAGAGACAGGTATGCTCGCTTAGCCCTGGAGTCTTCACGACAATTGGCATCACAGGGAGACGGATCATGTTGGTATGCACAGACGACAGCTTGGTTCCAACTGCATGGCTTTAGTATGGACAGGCTACCTCCATTTCAGTACTCCCTGGATGCACCCTCCCTCTCTCTCACGGGCAGAGATTACCAGACTTATCAAGCAGGACTTGACTCAGCTGGACACTAGGAGGACATGGATACAGCCGACACACGAGCTTGGTACGAAGATGGCTTTCTATAGAGATCATCTTCTCCAGCTCACGGAGGATGGGTTTGTGATTAGACCCAACTACATGGATACTCATCTTTCTCATGGGGTACGGTGTGCTATTGGTCAGATGCGCACATCCTCACACCAACTAGAGATTGAGACTGGCAGATTCAGAGGAGTACCAGCTGAGGCCAGGATTTGCCAGCTGTGCCAGATGGAGCCAGAGACAGAGTTACATTACATATATCACTGTCCAGTATATTATGAGATACGAGGCCGTTTTCACTGCCTGTTCAAAGAGGGTTTCGAACCACTTTCTAGAGTCATGAGATACCAAGATCACAGATGCCTTGGATTATACTTGTTGGAGCTGCGTAGACATAGAGAGGGTCTCTTGAGAGGGAGGGGATCAGAGAGGGAGAGACACCTACAGAGGCAGATTACAGACTTCTTTCGACCAGAGATTGGGCAGTCAGGCCAGTAGGCATTGCAGCTAGCCTCAGAGTATAGCCGCACCAAAGGTACACTAATTGATCGGGCTATAGACCTGGGGTGGTCCAAGCGCACCAAGATGAGAGGCCCATCTCGACACCGGCGGAGATTGGGCAGTCAGGCCAGTAGGCATTGCAGCTAGCCTCAGAGTATAGCCGCACCAAAGGTACACTAATTGATCGGGCTATAGACCTGGGGTGGTCCAAGCGCACCAAGATGAGAGGCCCATCTCGACACCGGCGGAGACTACAACAGAGGATCAGGACCATACTAGCACGGCATGGGAGACGTCCAGTCAGAGTACTCACCATGGAGAGATGTTATCCATTAGGAGCTCCTAGTACCTTACTTTTCCTCATAGTTGTTTCAATTTCAGTTAGTTGTTTAGTTGTTTTTAGCTTTTCTTACACAGACATTGTATCAGATCCACCAATTGTTGTAACCTTTTTAGTCTCATAGGTCATTTTGGCCTTCAAAAGACGTTAATATATCATTTCATTTCATTTCTCTCTCTCTCACCATTTGGCCACCCAATTGGTCCACCCGTGCTTTCTTATCATGTATGTACATTGGACTGGTGTCCATGGCAGTTGTTTATGCCGAGGATTGATACCACTCATGTGATACTGTAGACTTGGCTTTCTGTTGGAACTTGTGCCTCTGTGTACATGCCCGGAAATGCTTGGTGGATTGGTCTTCCATTGGTGGATTGGTCTTCCATCGGGTCTGGTACCTCATGTACTTGCCTGGAGCATGTCTATTTTGGTATAGTCTCATGAACAGGGATTGTCCATACCAATGCTGCATTGCATAGCATCTTTATGTGCTTGCTTGCAATTGAAATTGCATGCTGTTTTCATGCTTGCTCGACCAATGTGTAGTTCCGGGTGAGGGGATGCCCGCCCGTGAACCGTGCGTGTGAAGCTGTCTGCTGACATGGTTGTGTGGCATGTGAACAGGTGGTAAGTATTACCCAATCTAGGCTCAAATAGCCCTTAGGACTTAGCCAATATTTATAAGTGAGTGCGTTCCCACTTCATTAAAGTTTTGGCGCCCAAAAGTCACTTATAAATTATGACCGCTTCCAAGTTTTCACTCACTGAAGTCCCGAGACGGACAAGACTCAATGTCCAGGACCTGATCCTCCCCTTTTACTCATAAATGGGCATCTCTCCATGTCCCTTCACCTGATTGGATGTCACGTGCATCCCGCACTTGGATGCCACGTAGACATTTCTGTACAGAAGGTGCAGGACCTGGGATGGTGAACTGGTCCCATGTGAGCCCAGTCCGGGACGAGTCAGCCAGGGATCCATCTCAGTCGTCCGAGGTCAGGTGTGCATTGTCCTGCACATGAGTCCAAGGTCAGGTGTGCATTGTCCTGCACAGGAAGCAGTGCCAGTCCGCGTTGTGAGTCTCCCTCTGGAATGATGTCAGATGTGCTGAGTATTTGGTTTGCAACTGGATGCCAGGCCTCTATAGGCATGTAGGTTTGCATGTAGAGATGGGGCCAGCCATAGGGCTACCCCAGTGTGAGGATTTGCACTTGCACTTGTAGAATGGGCATGGGGGAGGTGTAGAACCACCCCCAAGGGGCCAGGAGGGCCCACATTGTGCCCACCAGCCATGGCTTGGGCTGGAAGGGCAGTCGGCCAGCCCTAGGGCTGCTGGACAGGCAGCCGACAGGGTTAGAAACCCTGCCCAGCCAGTCGGCCAGGTGTGGGGGGCAGTCCCACACCCATGCGCATGGTGCCCAGCAGTCAGGAGGCTGTCCCAGAACTCATGTGCAGGCTGGACAGTATTGGCATAGTGTGAAAGCATTAATTATAAGTGTGCAAGCACTTTATATTCAAGACATAGTCGTGGAGCTCCCTGAAGCCAGCCGACTGCATATAATAGAGGGTATAAATACCCAAGACATAAATCATTGCACTCATCTCATAATTCACCAAGAGCTCCAAGCAACCAAGGGCCAGGACAGCCAAGAACATTGCTAAAGCAAAGGGGTGAAGGACTGAAGGTCAAGGGCAGGTTTTTCCAGCCAAGAAAAGGTCAAGTACTTTGTATTTGTTTTCAGATTTACATCATTCTAATAAAGCAAATACACCATCCATGGTGGGGGCCCTACAGAGGGTAATTGGGACCCAATACTGTGTCCTTCTCCATCTCCCCCTTCTCTCCCTATTTTTCTGCACATCGTCTTTCAGTTTGTGCGTTAATTCCGTCGCGAAAAGAGTGCTGTTTTCTAAGTTTTGAAGTACCGATCCTTCTCCGAAGCTTCCGCATATTACAGTGGTATCAGAGCTCACTTCAAGGACAAAGATTCAGCAAAGAAAACCAGAAAATTTTTTCGCTCGTGTGGTTGGTTTTTAGACGCCGGTGGACTACCCCTTTCGGAGTGACTCCTGTCCCTCGAAGGACGGTTGGTTTTTAGCCTCCGGAAGCCTCCGGAAGTCTCCCACACAGATAGTGGATGGTTAGATTGCGTTCCGGAAAGGAACTGCATTTTCCCGCTATGGCGAACTTCGGCGACGAGAGAGAACCAGAACCATGGGACCTGAGTGCACCAGGCAGCCCAGCTAGGGCACCCGGCTTGAGTGTACAAGACATGTTCCAGCAGATGATGCGAGCAATCGCAGACCAGACAACCAAGTTTGATGAGCAGAAGGCGCGGATTTCTGCTCTGGAGGAGCGTTCTCGCTCTCCAGCGTCGCGTTTTCCATCTCCTCCTCCCTCTCCTTCCGTACCCCAGATACCAGATCCTCGTCACAGGGACCCTCTCGAGGGGTCACAGCCGCAGCCAAGCTCCTTGCTTGAGATGCAGATGCGTGCATTGGAGATTCGACAACGCGAAGACGACGCCATGCGACGAGTGGAACACGAGCGTTACCTCAGAGCTTTGGACGCCAGATTGACACCGGCGGCGCCCTCGAATCATTTTCCCGAGAAAATGAATTTCAGTAAGTATAATGGTAAACTCGATCCCACTACTCTGTATTCATGGTTACATCAATTTGAAGCTTACTTTGCCGCAGTTAGAAAATCAGATATTGACAAAGTGATCTTAGCCAGTTGGTACTTGGAAGGTGAGGCCATTCCTTGGTGGACTCAGTGGGCTCATGCCCACACCAGATCAGGTATGGCAGCTTATGGGTGGGACGAGTTCGTCCGTGACCTTAAGCAGCGGTTTCTACCGCCCCACTACCTTGAGCGACTCGAAGACGAGTTCAGGGGAGCGCGTCAGAACGCGCAACCAGTCCTTCAGTTTGCCAATAGAATTTCGACCTTGTGTCTGCAATTAGGCTTATCTGATTCGGACAAGAAAGGGCAGTTTTTGTATGGCCTGGACACGCAAATCCAATGGGAGGTGCGTATGTTTAGACCAGCCACCTTTGAGGACGCACTCTCGCTTGCGCAGAGTGCAGAAATGAAACACAATGGTGGCAAGCCCAAGACTTCCCAGTCGGCTTCTCCCAAGGCTAACGCCTCGGGGGGCAAAAGCCAGAACCAGACGGGGTCTTCCCCAGGACAGAGCTCGGGAGCCTCTGGCTCCAAGAACTCGAACAATGCGTCTAAGCTTACTCCAGACCAGAAAGCGGAGGCAGGCAAGACAGGTGGCAAGTTGAGTGCTGAGGAGCTTTCTCAGTACAGGAAGGAGGGTAGATGTTACTTTTGTCACACAAAAGGACATACTTCTCGGGATTGTCCGAAGAAGCCTCCAAAGGCCGCCGCCGCCTCCACAGCTTCCGTGGTGAGCACAGCTCCCACACAGACCCCAGTGGCTACCCCTAGTTCTTCAACCCCCGGTGCTTCAGTTGGAGCAATTATTAGCCGGGAGCTCGAAGATAAGCAGAAGGGCGCCCATGACCAAGAGTATGAGCGCAACGAATTGCTCAAGTCCTTTGGCTACATAGGTGGCCAGAGAGTCATTGTCTTGTTTGACAGCGGCAGCACGGAGGATGTGATCACGGAAGAGGCCGCTAGGCGTGCCCGTTTCGAGCTGACTCCGGTGGACAAACAAGTTGAGGGTTTTAGCACAGGCATGACAACGAGCGTCAAGTATGAAGCTCTAGGTGCTAAGTTAGTCATTCAGGGCATAGAGTTTGTGCGTGACTTTATGGTTGCCCCTCTTGTAGGAGCAGACATAATTTTGGGTATCCAGTGGTTTCACAAGTTTCTTCCTGATGTCAAGTGGGACAAGCACACGTTCCAGATCGATCGGAATGTGTCAAACACCCCTGTGACCATTAAGTGTGAGCCAGGTATTCCAAACTTTCCGCTCATAAGCCACTTGCAGGCTAAGCGAGCAGTCAGGAAAGGCGCACAGTGTGCGATGATTTACATCCAGACAGCCCAGACGGTGGCCAGTGCTTTCGAGAAGTACTCGGTTCTCCATGAAAAGTTCCAGAAGATTTTTCTTCGGGACAGTCTCCCTCCCCAGCTTCCCCCGTCCAGACCGGAGGATCACAAGATTGACCTCCTCCCAGGCTCGGAACCCCCGAGCAAGTTCCCGTATCGCCTTTCTAAGGCAATGGAATCGGAGTTGGACCGCCAACTCCAAGAATTGTTGCAAGCTGGCTTCATCCGCCCCAGCGTGTCGCCATTTGCAGCACCGATCTTATTTGTCAAGAAGAAAGATGGGTCTTCTCGGTTGTGTGTCGATTATCGTGCACTCAACAAGCTGACTATCAAGAGCCGATTCCCGATGCCTCGAATTGACTATATTCTCGAGAGGCTGAATGGAGCTAAGGTGTTCTCTAAATTGGATTTAAAGAGTGGGTACCACCAGGTTCGGATTGTTGAGGGGGACATCCCCAAGACAGCTTTTCGTACAGAACGGGCCCACTATGAATTTGTGGTCATGCCATTTGGTTTGACGAACGGCCCAGCTACATTTAACCTCATGATGATGCGTATTTTCCGGGAGTTGATTGGAGTGTGTGTGTTCATATTTCTGGACGACATACTCATATTTTCAGCTACAGTTGAGCAGCATGACATTGATGTGGAGAAAGTCCTTAAGTTGCTGGAAAGCAACGAGCTCTATGTCAATGAAAAGAAGTCAGAATTTTATCTGTTCCAGGTACATTACTTGGGATATATAATCAGTGCCGAAACTTGATCCGGCTAAAGTGGCCGAGATTGTTAACTGGGAAGTACCTCAGACTGCTTATGACATTAGATCATTTGTGGGTATATGCCAGGCATATTCTACCCACATTGACAAGTTTTCTGATCTCTCGGCAGACCTCACCGATCTGCTAAAGGGAGTGAAAACAAGGAGGCAAAAGATTCGAATGACTCCACGAGCGTTGGAGGCATTCCAGAACCTCAAGGTGGCTTTGTCAGAAGCACCTTGTTTAGCCCTTGCCTCGTGGGACGAACCATTTCAGGTGATCACCGATGCGAGTAACATCGCAATTGGAGGTGTATTGCAACAGAATGGTCATCCGGTAGCTTACATGTCTCGTAAGTTACTGCCCGCCGAAAAGAATTACTCAGTCTATGATCGTGAACTCCTAGCAGTCATTCAGGCCTTGAAACATTGGAAACATTTCCTATATGGCCGTGACTTCGAGGTCCGCACTGACCATCAGGCATGGCGCTGGATTCAGACGATGCCAAGTGCACAGTGGAGTGATCGACAACACCGCTGGAGTCAGATATTCCAGCAGTTCGGTGGCATGATTGAGTACCTTCCAGGAAAGGCCAATCCAGTGGCCTATGCTTTGAGCAGGAAGGGACAAGTATCTGCGATTCAGACCACTAGATTGGACCTTGTTGGTACAAGACTAGAAGACATGACGCACACGTACGCGAATTCCGAGGAATTCGGTACTCAGTGGGAACAGGCATTGGATGCCACAGGACCATGCCATTTTCTGATACGCGATGGTTGGCTTTATTACAAAGGCCGACTGTGTGTCATGAAATCATTCCGGGCAGCTCTTCTCCATGATGCCCATGACGCCATTACAGGTGGTCATAGAGGCATGAATTCGACTCTAGAGAAATTAGAACGGCAATACTATTGGCCAAAGATGAGGCGTGATGTGTTTACATATGTACAACGCTGTGACATTTGTCAAAAGGTGAAAGTTCCTCGTGGAAAGAAGATAGGGTTGTTACAGCCTTTGCCAATTCCTGAGGGTCCTTTCCAGGACATTTCGATGGACTTTGTCACAAATCTGCCTCCTAGTTCGAGTAAGCGTAATACACAGTGTTTAACTATTGTTGATAGGTTCAGCAAATTTGTTATGCTTATTCCTTGCAGGGCCAATGTGACCGCCGAGGATGTTGCCCAGCTATTCATTCGACATTGGTACCCGATTGGTGGGATTCCTAGGACCATAGTGTCAGACCGAGATGCCAAGTTTACCAGTCATTTTTGGAGGGCATTGTTTGATAATTTTGGTACTAAGTTGAATTTTTCCATTTCACCCACAGACAGATGGCCAGACAGAGATATACAACCAGTTGGCCTTTGATGTGCCGAAGTGTTATGTCCACGATCAGCAAGGTAAGTGGGAATCGTTTTTGCCTTTAGTTCAAGCTGTTTTGAATGACTCTTTTTCTTCAGCTATTGGCAGGACTCCATATGAGGCAGCGTTTGGAAGGCCTTTCCAGTCGTTGTTAACCAGGACGTCGTCTTCAGTACAGGAGGCGAACAGAGTGACGGAGTCTTACCAGGAGATCCTAGAGTCCGTGAAAGACAGATTGGCTAAAGCGCAAGAGGCCTACACTCGACAGGCCAATAAAGACCGAAGGGACATGAAGTTTTTGGAAGGAGATAGGGTATATCTTCGGATTATGAAGCAAAGATTGAAGCAGGTGGGCAAGCGATGCCCAAAGTTGTCTTTCAGGAGCTTCGGACCATTCCCCATCCGGAAAAAGATTAATGAGGTGTCTATGCAGTTAAAGCTACCTCCGAGTTGGACTATGCACGATGTATTTCATGTCAGTTGGTTAAAGCCATATGCAGGTCCACCCCCTTCAGAGGTCAAAGACGAAGCGGAACCAGACATCATTGATGAAGCAGAAGTAATGGTTCCAGAACAGATCCTTCTGCACCGTTTCAAGCATGGCTCAGGCCGAAGACTACGACAGTTTCTCACGAAGTCTCAAGACCGAGGAACTCATGAAGCGGTATGGCTCGACAAAGAATTTTTCGAAGACTATCCGGCTTTATTGACGGATTATTTGGAGGCTATGCAGCTTCCGTCAAGTTAAGCAGAAGGGGATGTCACGTGCATCCCGCACTTGGATGCCACGTAGACATTTCTGTACAGAAGGTGCAGGACTTGGGATGGTGAACTGGTCCCATGTGAGCCCAGTCCGGGACGAGTCAGCCAGGGATCCATCTCTGTCGTCCGAGGTCAGGTGTGCATTGTCCTGCACATGAGTCCAAGGTCAGGTGTGCATTGTCCTGCACAGGAAGCAGTGCCAGTCCGCGCTGTGAGTCTCCCTCTGGAATGATGTCAGATGTGCTGAGTATCTGGTTTGCAACTGGATGCCAGGCCTCTGTAGGCATGTAGGTTTGCATGTAGAGATGGGGCTAGCCATAGGGCTACCCCAGTGTGAGGATTTGCACTTGCACTTGTAGAATGGGCATGGGGGAGGTGTAGAACCACCCCCAAGGGGCCAGGAGGGCCCGCATTGTGCCCACCAGCCATGGCTTGGGCTGGAAGGGCAGTTGGCCAGCCCTAGGGCTGCTGGACAGGCAGCCGACAGGGTTAGAAACCCTGCCCAGCCAGTCGGCCAGGTGTGGGGGGAAGTCCCACACCCATGCGCATGGTGCCCAGCAGTCAGGAGGCTGTCCCAGAACTCATGCACAGGCTGGACAGTATTGGCATAGTGTGAAAGCATTAATTATAAGTGTGCAAGCACTTTATATTCAAGACACAGTCGTGGAGCTCCTTGAAGCCAGCCGACTGCATATAATAGAGGGTATAAATACCCAAGACATAAATCATTGCACTCATCTCATAATTCACCAAGAGCTCCAAGCAACCAAGGGCCAGGACAGCCAAGAACATTGCTAAAGCAAAGGGGTGAAGGACTGAAGGTCAAGGGCAGGTTTTTCCAGCCAAGAAAAGGTCAAGTACTTTGTATTTGTTTTCAGATTTACATCATTCTACTAAAGCAAATACACCATCCGTGGTGGGGGCCCTACAGAGGGTAATTGGGACCCAATACTGTGTCCTTCTCCATCTCCCCCTTCTCTCTCTATTTTTCTGCACATCGTCTTTCAGTTTGTGCGTTAATTCCGTCGTGAAAAGAGTGCTGTTTTTTGAGTTTTGAAGTACCGATCCTTCTCCGAAGCTTCCGCATATTACATTGGACCCCAATTCACTTACTTATTCAGCAAAACAGCTCTCATTTTTGCTGTAATTTCTGGTCTTTATGCTGAAAACCCTAATTTCAGCCTTCCTTTCTCAAGTTGAACCATAGGGTAAGCTTTCCCAAGGTTCCCTTCATCCTCTTGAAGACTTTTGATGCGAAGAAAGGCGACAAATCAAAGATCTCAACACTCCAAGGACTTCCATCGCGAAGACTTCCGCTGTCATCAACTCTACTTGCTATTGGTAAGCTTTTATGCTTAAATATGGGAGCAAGTAGCAAGAGGGAGGAACCGGATTACAAGATCACATACCCTGTGTAGTGTTCTCTTGTCCTACGTGCTCTCTTGCAGATTGTTGCTACCATGTGTTGGTGAAACAATAGAGAGCAGATGGTAGGGAACATGGGCACGTGAGAGGGTAGTGTGGGTTGCAAGTCTACATCGACAACCACTTGTTTGCAATACTGTATTCATATGCATTGGTATGGAAATCTGGTCAGAAATGCCCATGACACTATGTACTTGATTCTCCCAAGATCAATATACTTTATTTGAGGGAGGGGTCGGCCGTTCCGGCTCATTGTGTCTCTTGTCAATTCAACAACTTACTTCTTCTATTTGAGCAAGTGTCCATCAAATCTTAGTGTATTTAAGTGTATTGATTAGCATTGTGTTCTCTTTCATTTCTATCGTGAGAGACGATCACCGTGAACACTAGCTATCTCTACGCTTAGAACATTATGGACAGCCATACAATGAATGTTGGAGATGCTAATACAAGAGGCAGGGACAATGAAATGGATGCCTCCAATGCTTTACAGGATGAGCAAACTCATGTGGTGCACAATAGGGAACATGAATATGTGGGACAGCTGTCCCGTGGCAAAGAGAAGATGCAGGAAGAAGAGTCCATAGTCTTGAGGGCTGAACTTACTCGTATGCAGGCTCTTCTCCATGCACAACAAGAAGAATTGAATCTCTACCGCCGCGAGGATCCATTGGTACATGACCGTTTGAAGGCCAAGAAAGCTGAATCTTATATGGATCATGCAATGGCAATGATTGCTCAAGAGTTGCACATGCAACCGAGGGATGCAACACGTGCATACTTGGCTCGTACCGAGGATGCCTATGCAGAAAAGGCAACCATCTGTCATGTGCACAGTGTGTATCTACCGTGTGCTACACGCACCCAAGACTAGTTTCGAGGCTTGGGGAAGCTTGGAACTAGGCAGGCTCATTGACGAGCTGAGTTAGGGAAACACTAACGGGCGGGCACCCAAGTATGGACGGGCGGGCACCCAAGTGTGGACGCCCGATGACCGGCCAAGAGCCTATAAAAGGGTGGCCAAGGTTAGTTATTGTATTATAGAGAGTCTCGCGAGTTTGTGAGAGCTCTATGGTCTTGGAGCGTGGATCTAGTGCAGACGTGCACCTGCTTTACACAGCCGAGGCCGACAGCAATCTCGAGGCCCGCGAGGGCAGCTTCGTGGCAGTATGGGACGTCGCGAGGAGGAGATTACGTCAACCTAGTTAGCTCAGCTCGTGGCTCGGTGGGGACAGCCAAGACTGTGGGCTCGCCCACGGTTGTCATGGTTGGGAGGTGAGTCAGGCCTGCACCCCCTTGCTTGTTTGTTTGTTCGTTTGTTTGCAGGATTCGAGTTTCGAACCAAGATCGATCACGAGGGAATCCGTGGGGATTTGACAGTGGTATCAGAGCATACCTCGTGAACGAGCAAGTCGGTAGGTAGAGAAGAAGAGGTCGAAGAACGGTATGTGTTAAAAAGCTTGCTGTTTTTTTTGTGCATACTGCAGTTTCAAAAATAGTATGTGTTTTCTTCATCAAAGACACCCATGTTGATGGGGAGATGGTAGTTTAGTAGGGTCGTTGCTTAGCAAAGAAGAGGAAAGACAGTCGTACGAGAGAAAACAAAAAAAAAAAGGAGCATGTTCGTTGCTTTTTGGCGAACGATTGAGAGAGAACGTTTGTGCGCTGGCAGGTGCTGACATTGTCTATCGAAGGCTGGCGGGTCTCTGTTGGAGGTCCTGGAGGCGGGCGCATGGGCCTACGTGGCCAGGCAGCCAGGCCCATGTAGGCGCCTAGGCCAGGCGGGCAGGCGCCCAGGCCAGCCCAAGCCTACGCAGGCGCTCCAGCCAGGCAAGCGGCCGGCTCTATGTTGGTAGGCGGCCCAACGCAGGTAGCGTAACGGCTGGCGCTGGCGCATCCTGCTGTGAAGGCGCCGGCAGCCCATCAACGAAGGCAGCATCCGCCGGGAGACAAGCATGCGCCGGCAGCTTCAATCGACGACAGCCAGCACACCGACGGGTTATTCCAGGAGGGAAAAAAAACAAGGAAAGCACGTTTTTTTTAGCTTTCGTTTTTTTTTTTGTTTAAATTTTTTTTTCAAAGTTTTAAAAGAAGCCTCCTCCAAGGTTTCCAAGGTGTTTTATTTTTTTTAAGAAACTAGAATATATATATCCATATATATATATATATATTTATATATTATATATATATTTATTTAAGAAAAAAAAACACAAAAGCAAAGCAAAAGCTGAGCCTAGCTTATGGAGATTTTTTGGCTTTTGGGAAACCTTTATAACCCCCTCAAGTGGGCTTCTTGATGATGCATCAAAGGCACTTGCTTTTATTGCCCGGTTTGATATTGCTTTCAATGATGAGAATTTCACTCAGAAATCCATGATCCGGCATGTAAGCATGTTTATGAAAGGCACTGCTGCCCATTGGTGGCTCACGGAGAAGCTCTCACCGAATCCTGTTAGATCATGGGAAGAGTTCAAGGAGAGGTTCTATGCTCAATTCTTGCCTCCCAATGCATTGAATGAGATAACAATGAAGTGGGATTGGGTAAAGCAAAATGAGGGGAAATCGGTAAATGCATATGTACAAAAGTTTTGAAAAGTGCTCTTGGAGGTGTCTCCATTTATGCATGTCACCGAGGCAGAAAGGAAGAGAAGGGTTCAATCGGGATTGCAACCTGTGTACAAAGCGGGACTACAAATGTATCCTAGTCATACCTTACACCAATTAATCGCAGCCGCCACAAAGCAATTGGAACTCAAATTGAGTCAATCCAATAAGGCTAAACCTTCATTTCAAGGCAAAGAGAAGTTGTCCAAAACCTGCAAAATGATGGACAGCAACCTAAAAAGGACCAAAACCAAGATAAAAATGGTCCAAAGGTTCAAAATAACACTACTAAGAAGCGTCCCTTCAAACTGAGAAACTATGGTCTCACTCCGGAGCAGAAAAAGCAATATATGAGTGAGGGGAAATGCTTTACTTGTGGTAGCACCGAGCATATTGCAAAGGCGTGCCCAAACAAGAAAAAGCGTGATAATGCCAATGCATCAAAACCTAATGTGCATATGGTTCCAGATGTACAAGGCAACACTTCACATGATAGCAAAGATAGGGTTGTATGTAAAGCTTGGGGACAGCTCAAAGATCAGCCCGCTTTGTTCATGTTTGATGATTGTGCATCTGAAAATTTCATATCCACACAGATAGCAGCTGCTTTGGGTATTGAAGCGGAGGACATGGGTCCTCAAATTGAAGCAGGGACTGCCTTTGTTGAGAAGTGTAGGTCATGCCTATTTTTGGCAAGTTGCGCATACACATTCAAGGCTATGTGGATCATGAGGATTTTCTTGTGGCACCTTTGAATGGCTGTGATGTATTGCTTGGAAAGCCTTGGCATACACGTATTGATCCGTGCAAGGCTTACAAGACTAACAGGATCACCTTCATGCATAAAGGCCGAGAACATGTAATTGATGCTGGTGAAGAGGGTGATACCATTCCCCTTGTATCTCATGTACAAATTAAGAAAGTAATGAAAAAGAGTGTTTTTGCGTACTTGATTTTTGTACAAGATCATGTTGAGGAAAATAATGTACATGTAAACACTCTTAGTAATGATAGGCTGAAATTTTTGCAAGAGCACAATGATTGTTTTGTTGATGAGTTACCAAATGAGTTACCACCTATACGACCGGAAGATCATTGCATTGATCTTGTGGCGGGTAGCTCACCACCTAATAGGCTAGCCTATCGTGTAAGTGCATCCCAAAAAGAGGAGATCATGAAGAAAGTGAATGAGCTTCTTGAGAAGGGTTTGGTTCAGCCAAGCTCTTCCCCATATTGTTCACCCGTCCTCTTGGTTCAAAAGAAGAATGGATCCTTTCGTATGTGTGTGGATTATAGAGCTTTGAATAAGCTTACCATCAAGAATCGGTTTCTGATTCCACGCATAGACGACATCCTTGACAAGTTGGATGGATCGGCATGCTTTAGCCGAATTGATCTCAAGAGTGGATATCATCAAGTGCGTGTAGTGCCTGAGGATGTACACAAAACTGCTTTCACGACAGCATTTGGGCTTTATGAGTATCTTGTTATGCCTTTTGGTCTTACTACTGCCCCGGCTACATTCAATAGAAAGATGAATCGCATATTCCGTAGGTACAAGAAATTTACAGGTGTCTTCTTTAATGACATCCTAGTCTTCACGAAGACCGAAGAAGAGCATAAAGCTCATTTGGCTATTGTTTTTGAAGAGCTCCATTAGCATAAACTCTTCATAAATGCAAAGAAGAGTGAGTTCTTCTTGTCAGAGATACATTATCTTGGGCATATTGTGTCCAAAGATGGAGTGCGGATGGATCCTACAAAGATTGATGCAATTCGGAATTAGCTCGAATTGCATGAGATCCGTAGTTTTCTTGGATTCATTCGGCACTTTGCATGGATTGCTTCTCCTTTACATGATTTGACAAAGAAGAAGCCCGTGTTCAAATGGACTAATGTAGAGAGAGATGCATTCCTCAAATTGAAAGATGCAACTACTCATGGTTCAGTGTTGATCATTCCGGATGTGCAAAAGCCTTTTTGTGTGTGCGTGTGAAACTGTCTGCTGACATGGTTGTGTGGCATGTGAACAGGTGGTAAGCATTACCCAATTTAGGCTCAAATAGTCCTTAGGACTTAGCCAATATTTATAAGTGAGTGCGTTCCCACTTCATTAAAGTTTGGGCGCCCAAAAGTCACTTATAAATTATGACCGCTTCCAAGTTCACACTCACTGAAGTCCCGAGGCGGACAAGACTCAATGTCCAGGACATGATCCTCCAGCATCTCCCCATGTCCCTTCACCTGATTGGACCCCAATTCACTTACTTATTAAGAGAAAATTCGTGTATTCTCTTCATGAAGATTTTTAGAGACTGAAAACTCTGGTTTTCCACCATTTTTCTCCATTTCCAAGCTCTCCATAGCCATACCCAACTTGCTGGGGTGTTTTCCAAGCTTCCAAGAGTGTTTCCAAGTGCTAATCACTGTCCTACTCACTCCCAATGACTGAAATTCAGCAAAACAGCTCTCATTTTTGCTGTAATTTTTGGTCTTTTTGCTGAAAACCCTAATTTCAGCCTTCCTTTCTTAAGTTGAACCATAGGGGAAGCTTTCCCAAGGTTCCCTTCATCCTCTTGAAGACTTTTGATGCGAAGAAAGGCGACAAATCAAAAATCTCAACACTCCAAGGACTTCCATCGTGAAGACTTCTGCTATCATCAACTCTACTTGCTATTGGTAAGCTTTTATGCTTAAATATGGGAGCAAGTAGCAGGAGGGAGGAACCGGATTACAAGATCACATACCCGTGTAGTGTTCTCTTGTCCTACGTGCTCTCTTGCAGATTGTTGCTACCATGTGTTAGTGGAACAATAGTGCAGATGGTAGGGAACATGGGCACGTGAGAGGGTAGTGTGGGTTGCAAGTCCAGATCGACAACCACTTGTTTGCAATACTGTGTTCATATGCATTGGTATGGAAATCTGGTCAGAAATGCCCATACTTGATTCTCCCAAGATCAATATACTTTATTTGAGGGAGGGGTCGGCCGTTCCGGCTCATTGTGTGTCTCTTGTCAATTCAGCAATTTACTTGTTCTATTTGAGCAAGTGTCCATCAAATCTTAGTGTATAAGTGTATTGATTAGCATTGTGTTCAACCAAGTTTCTCTCTCTCTCTCTCTCTCTCTCTCTCTCTCTCTCTCTCTCTCCACGGGCAATTGCAGCTAGGAAGAGGCGTTTTCTCTCTTTTTGAGGACTGACAGGGCTGTTGAACTGCATTTTCTCTCTCCTTTGGAAGGGGGGACCGGCATACTGGAGACAACGCACAGAGTTGAACAAGCTTTTATCTCTCTCTCTCTCTCTCTCTCTCTCTTGTTTGGAAGGGGGACAGGTAGAACTGCAAGAGGACCAGAGGACTATTTTTGAAACTGTTTATGGGCTCTTTTGGTTGGCTGCAAGTACAGTTGTGTGCATGGTTTCTGGCTGCAAGTACAGGGTCACCTGGATGTGTTTCTTGGCATGGAAGTGATGCAAGCTCGCATGGATGCATGTTCATGGTGCAGATTGTTTTCTTCCTGCTTGAAAGGAACAGAGGGACCTACAGTTGTGGACATATCTATGTTTCCAAATGTTTCATGAGAAAATAGGTCATTGGATGTATGCCATTCTTGGCACTATCTTTGAATGGTGCTATTTTGAAACAAGACAAAGGTTTCAAGGGGAAACAGGCCCACGTCGTAGGTTTCTCGAGGAAACATGTTTTTGGTTTCTCCAGGAGATAGGTCACATGCAGGCAATGAATACAAGGATTGACACATGTATTGTACATCCTTGCTACTGATTGGACAGGGGTCGGGGAATCCATGACTGAGATGAATAGTAACCTTGGAAGGCAGAGAGGGTTGGTACAGGTCTATTGTAATCAAAGCTCTCATGGTGCAGATTGTTTTCTTCCTGCTTGAAAGGAACAGAGGGACCTACAGTTGTGGACATATCTATGTTTCCAAATGTTTCATGAGAAAATAGGTCACTGGATGTATGCCATTCTTGGCACTATCTTTGAATGGTGCTATTTTGAAACAAGACAAAGGTTTCAAGGGGAAACAGGCCTAAGGGTTTCATACGGAAACACGTCGTAGGTTTCTCGAGGAAACATGTTTTTGGTTTCTCCAGGAGATAGGTCACATGCAGGCAATGAATACAAGGATTGACACATGTATTGTACATCCTTGCTACTGATTGGACAGGGGTCGGGGAATCCATGACTGAGATGAATAGTAACCTTGGAAGGCAGAGAGGGTTGGTACAGGTCTATTGTAATCAAAGCTCTTATAATCAATTAAAGAAATACCGCAAGGGGTGCCAGTACGTTTTTGGGGCCAATCAGTGTTCGTGTACTGTTTGCAGGAGCACTCTAGCTCCCCCTATTTGTTTTCTCTAGGTGTTGAAGTGTTGTGTGTGCAAGTTTGTTTTGCACCGCCCTTTGGTTTTTGTCTGAAGACCAAGGCCGTTTTACATTGTGTCTCCTGAAGACTTAGTCCTGACTCTTGAGTCATGACTCATTTTGTATCTACTTAATTATTAATACTGCTACGTGGCATATTTGGTGAGCTTGTTGTAGCAAGGCCATCGAGGACCCTCACTCCACCAACAGAGTTCATCTGAAGCGCTCTAATCACATGCAAAAGCACCATGAGGCCTTCCTACAGACTTGGCCGCATGGTCTGTTTCTCACTATCAGTAATGGTGAGCCCACCAGGCATTATAGCCCCCCCACCCCCCCCCCCCAAAAAAAACACACATGAGGTAGCCCCCTCAAGCGATAGCACATGCGGAAGCTCTAGGAGTCTTCATTCAACCCTAAACAACAACCTGATGCAAAACACAAGCAAGAGATGAAGAGAAGAGAGAGAGATGGCTGAGTTTTAGTATATTCAATATAGTACAAAAAGGTGTAAAACTTTGGCAAGCCATAGGCTGCCCCTTGAAAAGGTGATCTTGACTCAAAAGAGTACTACTCTATGACCCAACCCCTATAGGACTGAATGAACAACAATGATCTTGGCTGAGCCCTTTTATATGCTCTAGACATGCAAGAGACCTGGCCTACTGTCAGCCAGCAGATAAATCCACCCACCCGACCTTTGTCCATTATCCCTGTTTGCCAACTACAGTAGCTACAAGCTGATAGCCTTCTAGTCTTTCTGGGGTTTCTCCTGCACACTCTCGAGCCTGGCTCATGCCTTAAACTTCTGTGTTTTTCTGCTGCCTATCAGAGATTAGCTCAGAGATAAGCATGTACATGACATCCCCCTCTGCTAAACTTGATGACAAAATTCCAACTTCTATACCTGGATGATTATCATCATCCCTTTGTCTCCTCATGGACTCCCAAACCTATCATCCTTCCCTTCTTGGCAACATTTTCACTGAAAACCCTACCTTGTTCTCCAATTCCACTCCAAATCTGATGAAGATCTATGCATCTGTTCCAATTTGTCCCCTTGCCTTCTTGCCCTGTCCTTGAACACTTTCTTGGTCTTCTTTTCCTGAGTATTGAGTCTAGCACTCTCACTCCACCCCTTGGAGGATCATCCTCCCTTGGAACCGTTGCCTGAAAGCCTTTCCTGGTATGCCCCAAGTGGCATCCGACTAATAGGATTGCCATTCCCTTTGGGTCTTGTAGAACACCACCAACCAACCTCTTGGGAACTTCATTCATGTCGTGTTACTCTCCTTGGATTGTGCACCTTCATCTGGGATTGACTCAGTGTTTGGCCTTACTGAGCCTGATGCTCTGATACCAATATCACATGCGGAAGCTCTAGGAGTCTTCATTCAGCCCTAAACACCTTCCTAGAACAACTTGATGCAAAATGCAAGCAAGAGATGGAGAGAGAGAGAGAGAGAGAGAGAGAGAGAGAGAGAGAGAGAGAGTGTTGTATTCACGTCTTCAAAAGGCCAAAATGACCTATGAGACCAAAAGGTTACATCATATCCATGAGGTACATCATCTTGGATACAAAATAGTAATAAAGAAAGATAACAAAAATCTAGAACTATAAAATCTGATTTAGGTACATGAGCAGAGAGCTCTCATATCACCCTAATACATCCCTCATGGGCCACTGTGACATGGTGCTCAAGGTGGTAAAACTGAGCCGGCACGAGGTGGTCCTGCGATGATGGGAGATGATGGTCCGGATCCTCCTGTGGGTGGTGGTGTGGCCATGGCCATGGGCCATGGGGTCTGGGGCGTCGAGCTCTGCATAACTCAGCGGCTTTGTCGAGTGACACACCTCTCGGCCGAGCTCCTGCACTAGCCTGTGGTCCGGGTATGGTGGGCGGATCGGCCCTCGAAGCACTGGTCTGGAAGAAGTCAGTGAGAGCTCTCTGTGCTCGTCCTCAAGCAAGTACATCTGACTTGGATCTTGCTAGGGACTTCCTGTGTCTGCAGAGCTCTAGAAGAAAAAGTCCTAGGCATCTCTGATCCGGGAAGTCCATGATCTTGGAAAGTGGTCCGAACCCAGCTCGGAAGAGGCACTCCCAAATCTCATAGTATACAGGGCATCAACATATGTAATGATCCTCTGTCTCCGGCTCTGTGTGACAAAGCTAGCATATCCTGTCCTCTAGTGTGGCCACCTTGGGCCCATATCTGGTAGTCTCCACTCTCAGCTAGTGGGATGAGGTGCAAATCTGGCCGATTGCACACCTCACCCCAAAAGATAGGTGTCTGTCCATGTAGCGTGGGCGGATGATGAAGCCATCCTCTGTCAAGGATAGGAGGTGATCTCTGTAGAAGGCCATCTTCGTCCCCAACAACGGACGACTATGTGAACTCCATGTCCTCTAAGTATCCAGTCTGGCAATGTCCTTCCTCATAAGCGTGTTCCGCTCTGTGCAGCTGAGAGCAAAAGACGTGGCCTCTATGTTGTACTCGAACGAGGGGAGTGCCTCCATTTGCATGCTGTGAATGCCAAACCAAGTGCCTACCTGTGCATACCAGCACTCTATATCTCCCTCGAGTGTCAACTATCTCGAGGACTCCAGGGCTAGACGGGGATATCTATCTAGTGGAAGCTCCCATAGCATGTGTCACTGTCTGGAATAGAGCCTCTATCACTATCAGTGCAGCCCCCATCTCTGCCCGCACAATCTCATGTGGCAATGATGGCTTACTCGTAATCATGCGCGAGATCATCGCCACTAGGGGCCTCTCCATCAGCTTCCACCCATCATATACCTCCTTTGTATGTGTCTTGGCCAGCTCTCTCCTCTGTCTCCTCCTGTGGTATAAGCTGGGACCCCAAATGGGCGCACCATACAGTAGTGCAAGTGTAACTAGAGTATCAAATAGCCGAAGCTTTGTCCTCAGCTCCTGAAACTGTATCTGTGAGCATTGCCTCTCTAGCAAGCCAAGGGCTGCATATCCCCTCATCAATCTAGCTTCGGCCGCCTTCCGCATCGAGAACTGAGGTCCAACAAAAGTGATCCCAAGGTATACATATCAGGTAACATACTCCACAGGCTCTCCACCGTATGTAAACTGTACTGCAGATCTACTTATCCACTGTGGGGAGGTGTTAAAGATCATGACCTTGGTCTTTCCAAGGTTCACAGTGAGGTCCCGACCCTCGCAAAAGGCCCGTAATGCATCCAAATGCCTCTGTAGCCCCTCTGGTGAATCAGAAATAAGAACAATATCATCTGCATGCAAGAGGATCGATATCAAGACTCCTGCTAAATGTGCTCCTGGTCCTCCCTGTTTGTCTATGTAATCCGAGATCTCGTCAATGTATAGACCAAATAGAGTAGGAGACAAGGGGCAGCCCTGCTTCACCCCGATAGTGCTATGTATGATCTCTCAGTCACCTCTTGGAGCCCGTACTCTGCCTGCGACTGCCTCACAGAGTGTAATCCCCAAAGCATCTCTGCTGGCACTCCCATATCCTACAGTCTCCTCATCAAAAGAGTCCTACTCTATGACCTAGCCCCCATAGGACTGAATGAACAACAATGATCTTGGCACTCAAAAGAGTCCTACTCTATGACCCAACCCCTATAGGACAGAATGAACAACAATAATCTTGGCTGAGCCCTTTTACATGCTCTACACATGCAAGAGACCTGGCCAACTTGCTATCGGCCAACAGATAAATCCACCCACCAGACCTATTGTCCATAATCCCTGTTGGCCAACTACAATAGCTACACGCCGATAGTCTTCTAGTCTTTCCGAGGGCTCCTCCACACTCTTGCCCTAAACTTCTGTGTTTTTTACTGCCTATCAAAGATAAGCATGTACATGTCATGCACATGACAAGCAGCCAGCCTTGGGAGGAGAACACCACCCCTTTCTTCATTTTGATTATCGCTGTCACCAGCCTGGACATTTCCCAGTCTGAAAGGGATCTGGTGGACTCCAGGATGTTTAAATATTTGGAAAGTACAAGCTTTGGGAATGGGGGATTATCCTAGAATACAAAGGACCACACTCCTAAAATTTAGGAGAGTTGCTATTTTTGGCCCGACTCCGATGGAAATTCTGTTCGCGTCATTACATCTGGAATTGAGCAGATACCAAGAGTTGGCAAAGTGCCTATGACAGAATGTCTACCAGTTGGGATATTTTTAGAGATAAAGATTATGGAAGGACCCATCTCTTAGATTGGGACATGTGGCAAGAAAGTGGACCAAAGTGAGACAAGTGGCCTGACACGTGTTATAAAGTGGATCAAAGTGAGACAAGTGGCCTCACACTTGTCACTTCAGCTATTGTGTGGCTCTCCACTTGCCATTGTAGCCATCTCTTGCCATTTTAGCTCATGGGAGGCCTAAATCTATAAATTGGAGCCCTCTCTCTTCATTAATAGAGGCTCTCTTGCTGTACGCTAGCCTCTACCACCGTTACAGGCTGCCCTAATGATGGCTACTCTCTTTCTCTCTCTCTTGAAGGCTGCCCATGAAGAATACCGGCTGTTGGGGACTGTTTTGGAGGCTTCCATCGCGAAGAAATACTGAAGGCAAGGGTATTTAATCATTTATTATGATTTCTAGCCATTGTACTTGTTGTACCAGCATTTGTACTTGTTGTACTTGCTATACCAGCCTTGTACTAGCTGTACCAGCTTCTGTACTTGCTGTACCACCCATTGTACCGGCTGTACCAGCTTCTGTACTTGATGTACATGCTGTACCAACCACTGTACCGGCTGTACCAGCCATTGTACCTACTGTACCGGCTGAATGGAGAGTTGTACTTGCTGTACCCTTTCTATTGCATGAAGACCCGTGGTTTTTGGGAAAGAATCAGTACCCACACGGAGGTATATGGATTATATTGTTGGCTCGGCATTTCTACGGCCTATGTTCCGGCTTGGTTGCCTCGTGTTGGGCTGTGTTATGGCATTTGTATATGGATAATCCAGCATCTCCCGTGGGGAGAGTAAGGCCCTCAAAGCTTGTACATGATATTATTCTCCTTGGGTAATAAAATACTCCAAGGGGGGGGTCGGCCCATTCCAGCCTCTATGCGGTGTCACACGTGCAAGCTCCATTTTCAGCATTTGTGGATGTTTTGTCCAGCTTTATGTTTTATGCAAAGTGATAATGGATATGTGTTAAGGTTGTGGCCATGTTTAAATGTTTTAATATGCATTGATGGTATCAACAAGTGTGTCAAAGGCCCTAGTCCCCTGGGCACCCGCCGCGAGTTTCAATCGCTCCCCTTACGGAGACGAGATTGTTCTTAGCCCACGGGACTTTTTTTGGGTAACTCATAGAAGGATCTCTTTTCTTGGGGAGAAAGAAAGAAAGAAAGAAAGAAAGAAAGAAAGAAAGAAAGAAAGATTTTATTAACGTCTTCCAAAAGACCGAACTCGGCCTATGAGACAAATCGGAGTACCTGTATGGGGTATCCTCTGTCATCCCAACAAAATGAAAAAGTACTGAATAAAAAGCTGAATCTGGGTGTGCAGGGGATGGAGCTCTATTACTAGGAGAATGCAAAGCTATATGCATGGAGTATACAATCATGATATGCAACCTAGCTAGCTCCATCCTGTACCATACTGGGGGTATAAAATGGTATACATCAGTGAAGGGGGTGTCCACAGCTCCCTGAAGAACATGCCTGGGTGTGCTCTGAAGCGAGCCAGTCGCTCCGCACCCTCTCAGTGAAACTGAGCTCTGATCTCTGTCATCTCTCTCTGGTATAGGCGTGGTGTCCGAAAGCCAGGTGTCCTCTGTCTCCTGCGGGCTCTAAGTGTCTCTGCTCTCTGGAGAGTAATTCCCTGCCGTGTAGGGGCTGGGAGGGGTATGGATCTCTGAAAAAATGTAGTAATCTGTGTCTGTCGTCCCCCCTCTGGAGCTGTCTGAGCCTGTAATAATGTCTCTCTGTGGCGCTGTATGTCTAGAATGTATCTCCCCAGTATGCGCTGGTCTGCTGTCTCAAAGATCTGGCGTAGGGAATGTGGCTCTCTGAATAAAATGGGATATCTCTCTCTGATGGCTGTATATGCTCTGCATCTGCATACATAATGCTCCTCACTCTCCACCTCCTCTCTGCACAATCTGCATACCCTCTCCTCTCGGGGGATCCGTGCTGCTCTGCCAGTCTCAATCTCCAATCGGTGTGATGAAACTCTGAGCTGACCAATAGCCACTCGGGAGCCGTGTGGTAAAAAGCTCTCCATGTATCTAGGCCTCTCTATAAATCCATCAACAGTGATACTCATGAAGTGATCTCTGTAGTATAGCATCTTCGGTGGAAGAGGCTGTGTAGGCGATATCCATGTCTCTCCTGTATAGAGCTGCCATAGATCCTGTCTCAATACTCTGTTCCTCTCACTATGAGAGAGACGGATATGTGGTGCATCCCTGTCATACTGGAATGGTGGTAGATGATCCATGTCTAGGCCATGCTGTGAGAACCAATGTGTGACCTGTGCATACCATGATCCTCTATCTCCTACCTCAGCCAACTGTCTAGATGCCTGAAAAGCTCTGTATGATAATCTGTCCTGTGGCATCTCTCTGAATCTGTCTAGCAGGCATATAGTCTGAAATATGGCCTCTACCATCATAGGAGGCGCAGCAAACTCTGCTCGGATAATGTCATGAGGTACTGACGGTTTGCTGCGTATCATGCGTGCCATCATGAGGGCCTGTGGTCTCTCTATCTGTGTCCACCAATGGGTAGCAAGGCCTGGCGCCCATACTGCTGCTCCATACATCAATGCCGGTGTGACTAATGTGTCAAATAGCCACCCCTTCGTCCGGGGCTCCTGAAAATGCGCCTGGTGGCACTGTCTCTCTAGCATAGCCAATGCTGCATATCCCCGTGTCAATCTAGCTCTGGCTGCTGAACCCATGGTAAAGCGTGTGGCTGCTGCAAAGAAGGTAACCCCTAGGTACACATATGATGTCACCACCTCCACCTGGCATCCTGCGAGAGTGAATATCAGCTGACTCCTGCCCTGTCTCGATGTATGAAAGACCATAACCTTGGTTTTCCCAAGGTTCACAGTAAGACCCCTCTGTGTGCAGAAATCATCAAGTGCATGTAGATGCTGCTGTAGACCACCTGGGGACTCAGACACTAATACAATATCATCAGCATAGAGCATAATATGTACTGAGGTACCTGCTAAATCAACTCCATCTCCGCCTCCCCGTGTAATAAAGTCAGCCACCTCATCAATGTATAACCCAAATAGCGTGGGGGAAAGTGGGCATCCTTGCATGGTGCTAGCAATAGTCTCGGACATACCTCCTGGACATCTGACTCGTCCAAAAACCTGCTCATATAATGCATAGATGCCCCATGTCATATCTGCTCGTATGCCAAGAGACTGCAGGCGCTGAAAGAGCCTCTCTCGTGGTACTGTGTCAAATGCCTTGCGGAAATCCACAAAGCAGCAATAGAGTTTTCTCTTCCTCACTCTGGCCTGATCAATCATACATCTCAAAGTGAATACATGGTCAGTGGTAGAGAAAGCTCTCCTGAAGCCTGCCTGCCCTGATGAGCGTAAACCTGCTCGCTCAGCATATAAGCTAAGCTCCTGCTCCAGCACTGCACCATAGAGTTTGGCCAGCACGTGGCCAACCATAACCGTCCTCTAGTTGCTCGGATCGAGCATATCGCCTGTTTTGTGAATCGGCACAATGGTGTGCATCGTCCACTCCGCAGGCAAACCCTCTGCTAGTGCCCTGTTAAACAGGTGTGCAAGAAAAGGAGCTAAAGAATCTACTGCATATATGAGATGCTCACCCTGCAGGCCCATATGGTCGGCGGCCCGTCCATGCTGTAGGCGGCGGATAGCTTCCTGTACCATCGAGTGGGTAAAGAAGCTAGCTGTGGTAGGTCGAGGCTCCTGTGGCTGAGGTATAGGTGGCTGCTGTGGGGCATGGTATAGACCCTCTGCATATGTGTGCCATGTCTGTGGGTCTGCAATAGGTGTCGGGGTCCGGGGCTCTCTGAAGTGCCGCCATGAGACAGGGCTATCTCTACTCATGAAGAAATGAAAGATCTCTAGCTCCTGTATCTCTGCGAAGGCCCGCCTTTTGCGGCGAGTAAGTCTCCTCATCTCTCTCCTCGACTCCTGCTCTGTGATGGCTCCCAAGGCTCTCTGTATGCGGAGTCATGAGTACAGGGCTCTGCACTCGTCATCATACCATCTGTTCTGGGACATAGTCCCAGGTCTCGCAGGCTCGAAGAGAGAGAGAAATGAAATGAAATGAAATGTTATATTAACGTCTTCAAAAGGCCATAATGACCTATGAGACCAAAAGTTACATCATGGTGGATCTGATACAATGTCTGGATAAAAAAACCCAGAAAAATGAAAAATAAAGATGATACTACTGGTACCTAGAAAATGAAACTGGAACTGGAATATAGCGAGGGGGGGGGTACGCTATGGAGGTGAGTGGAATATAGTGAAGGGATACAATATCATGTGGGACGGAGGGGTACACTATGGATGTAAGATTCCTCCCCAGCCAGTCAAGATGTCCAGCATCTTCCCGTGTAATCAAATCCCTCTTCAGAAATATAAAAGATCTTATTTCTAAGTGTTTTAGCCTAGAGAGAGAAAATTATTCTAGAGAGAGAACATTCAGATTATGAATATTTTTGGATAGAAAAATAACTCATCCTATTAAAATAAGTTTCCCTGAAACAAAAATTCAAAAAGAATTTTCCAATGTACAATTGGAATTAATTGGAAATAGGTATAAAGGACCTTAGTCTAAGGGTCTAGATTTTCAGAAATTTTTGGATTATGGTCCAATTAAGGTTCCTATGGACCAATAGCATCAATCCATGTGTAGGGAGGAGATAAATCCAATTTGTAAAAGAAGATACCCAAAAATGAGTAAATGCTCACATAAGATGAAGAGTTGAAAATGTACAAGGTTTATTAGTAAAAAAACTATGAGCAATATTAAAAATATGAGATATTTTGGGTATCCAAAAATGAGTAAATGCTCACATAAGATGAAGAGTTGAAAATGTACAAGGTTTATTAGTAAAAAAAAACTATGAGCAATATTAAAATGATTCCATTATGACACATATGTAAGGAAGGGGAGTTCTTTAAAGGAGGTGCATATTTCACATAAGATGAAGAGTTGAAAATGTACAAGGTTTATTAGTAAAAAAACTATGAGCAATATTAAAATGATTCCATTATGACACATATGTAAGGAAGGGGAGTTCTTTAAAGGAGGTGCATATTTCACATAAGATGAAGAGTTGAAAATGTACAAGGTTTATTAGTAAAAAAACTATGAGCAATATTAAAATGATTCCATTATGACACATATGTAAGGAAGGGGAGTTCTTTAAAGGAGGTGCATAATTCACATGCTTGAATGAGTTTTAAACTCATAAAAATTGAGATATTTCATCTCTCCTCTCTCCTAATTCAAGTCTAGTTCCAAAAAGTTAGCTTAACCGACCTAAAAATGGTCAAAAATTGACCAAACTGATTTGGAAAATTCTAGAATCAGTTTGTTTGGTTAGGAGCTCAATTTTTCCTATAAATAGAAGCCTCCCCCTTGTTGAAAAATAGATAGTGTTTATGCATCGTTACTCTACTCCACCTAAGCCAAGAACTGTGAATTCATTTAATAATTCACTAGTTTTTGGAGCTTCCCTCTTTCTTCAATCCCCATTAGTGGCTCCATCAACATACTTAACCAATTGATTGGTTGGGGGCCTCTACCGTGAACAAAGAATCAAGCAAGTTGTAAGGTAATTAGTGAATATTGATCTTTCTATAATTTCTCAATGTTTCTCTCTTCTCAACCCCTCTCAAGCTTGAGAAGCTTAATTGGTATGTTTTTTTTTAATACTATTGAAGTTAATTGGTGAATAGTAGTGAAGAGTTACATAATTTAATAAATGCTATTGAAGTTAATTTCCATTTATGTTTAAATTCTAATAATTTTTATGTAATTTCTCTCTCTCACTCAAGAAATGGTCATACTCATGGCCCATTCTCAATCCAAATCAAGCTTTTCATAAAGCTTTTCCTTAACTCAAGATTAAGCTATGCTTGAGGCCAAATTAATGGCTTTTTTCTATGTTTTTAGTTTATGTATATTGATGATTCAATCCATTATGGATTTATGATCCAATTAGAGATCATATTAATTATTTTCTTAATGATAAGCTTTATTCCTTAGAAAAAAATTGAGATTTATCAGTCATAGTAGCGGAGCTATGGCAAAATTTTTATAAAAATTATGCATAAAATAATTTCATTCAAAGCATAAAATGAGGACTTCCTACCATATTCTAGGAATTATCATCCTAGATTAATTGAAAGAATTTCATTATAATCATGGAGATATTGAATTTTAATATCATGCATAATGGATAAATTTTTATATCAAAAGTGTTATTTTTACCATTTTTATTTCATGCATAGAAGTATGCATAATGAATAAATTTTTATATCAAAAGTGTTATTTTTACCATTTTTATTTCATGCATAGAAGTATGCATAATGGTTAAATTTTTATATTAAAAGTGTTACTTTTACCATTTTTATTTTCATGCATAGAAATATGCATAAAGGATAAATTTTTATATCAAAAGTGTTATTTTTATCAATTTTTATTTTCATGCATAGAAATATGCATAAAGGATAAATTTTTATATCAAAAGTGTTATTTTTATCAATTTTTATTTTCATGCATAGAAGTATGCATAAAGGATAAATTTTTATATCAAAAGTGTTATTTTTATCAATTTTTATTTTCATGCATAAAAGTATGCATAATGGATAAATTTTTATATCAAAAGTGTTATTTTTACCATTTTTATTTCATGCATAGAAGTATGCATAATGGTTAAATTTTTATATCAAAAGTGTTACTTTTACCATTTTTATTTTCATGCATAGAAATATGCATAAAGGATAAATTTTTATATCAAAAGTGTTATTTTTATCAATTTTTATTTTCATGCATAGAAGTATGCATAAAGGATAAATTTTTATATCAAAAGTGTTATTTTTATCAATTTTTATTTTCATGCATAGAAGTATACATAAAGGATAAATTTTTATATCAAAAGAGTTATTTTTACCATTTTTATTTCATGCATAGAAGTATGCATAATGGTTAAATTTTTATATCAAAAGTGTTACTTTTATCATTTTTATTTTCATACATAAGAGTATGTATAAAGATATATTTTTATTATAAAAGTGTTACTTTTATAAAAATTGATTTTAATGTATAGAGGTATTTAAAAAAAAAGATAAATTTTAATCGGAGATCGACGTAAATGAATATTCCTCGAGAAATCCATGTTTTGAAATTGTAAACAAATATTCATCGTAGGAAATTTTAGAAAAAGAGAAACTAAGATAGTACCTTTCGAGAAGATAATTTTAGAGAGAACCTTTCAGACCTAAACTTGGACTCAGATTATTGATCAAGGCCTAATTCCTTCGTGAGTTTCAATCAATGACGATGTGCCCAGTTCGGGGAAAATGTATTCAATCATCCATCGAATCAAAAACTAAGTTAAGACTTGTGACTTGATCTAAGAATCAAGTTAACAGAATTTGAAGAATTCTGTTTGGAATTGAAAATTGAATCTAGGGATTTATGATATACTCATGGTAGTCAAACAAAAATCAAAACTATAAACTTGCATAGAAACCCTGCCTTCTTAAAAGACTGTCTTACGCCAGAATGCTGGAGGGAGCATTTGGCATATATGTTTATCTAAGGGAAGTTGGTTGCAACAGCTGGCGGGGAGTGTTCGAGGGACAGCTCACGCGGCAAGGCTTGCCGAGGTCTTGACCAGCCTCGGTATGGTTAAAATGGTGCGCTTCCGGTACGATGGACGAGGGCCGACGAAGCGGTCCCTGAGTGAAGTGCCAGGACACCTAAGGAGGATCCTGGAGGGTTCTGACCAGGCGATGCACGGGCTCGCGGTGCCGAGGACATCCATGCGTATGTCGAGGAAGATATTATATGATGGACCTATGTTTTTTTTTAATAATCTATCACTGGATCTCGTTGTTGACTTGCTGGTCTTAACGGAGAGTCCAGAGTGATACTGTTTTGTTGAGAAACAAGGACTCAATGAAAATTTTGAAGTATGACATGTATAAATCGTAAATTGTTTATCAAGGATTGTTTTTATTAAAGTTTTAATAAAGAGGAGTGCGTGCGTATCTGTTTTCTAAAGCTAAAGTTAAGAAAGGCAATTCAATTATGGGTGGGTGAGTACTTATTTGGTTCCACCGATTCCAGTGGTAGGGTGGTGGCTAACCCATGGGCCGGATGGGGTTAGGCTGGAATCAGTGAAGTTTTAATAATCAAATTGCAAAATCTTAGGATTACGCTAAGATTCGAGTAGTTAAATAATCTCCTGATAAATTTTTCAATAAGTAGACGGCTGTGCCTGACCTGGATCAGGAAAAAAGCGTTGAATTTACTAAAATGATCAAATTATATCAGTGATAGTTTTCTTCTATCTGGTTTATCCAGTTAAAGGATAACTTAGAATTGATCACGTTAGAAAAATTCGTTTAAAAAAAATAAAAAAATCATAATGGCGGAATCGCCCCGCTTTCCGGGCATGGAAATTTTTCCCGGTTTCGGTTTTTGGAGTGACCACCAGCCTAGTCTCGTGCCCGGACATTCGAGAGCGAGACTCCGAGTGAGAAATCCCGCCCCGCGCATGTGGGGGCTGCTTCCGCTGTTCGGCTACCGAGAGTCCGGCGCGCGGAGGGATCTCACAGTTGGTATCAGAGCGAAATTGAAAGCTAATAAAGATAATTAAATTCTTATCTGAAATTGGTAAAAGAATTCAGAAACAGCATTTTCATAATGTATTTTCATTCCGTAAGTTTCTTTAATGAAGAAATTTTAATCAAAGAAATTGTTTTTATAGATGGAAGTTCCCCATTTATCTGGTATTTCCGACCTCACCCAGTCTCAAGATATGATTGCATTTGCCTTCGAGCATCTCATCTCTTCCGCTTCAACTCGAATAAGCCGAACAAGACTCGCGCGCCATTTCGAGGATTTATATTTTCCTACCCCAGCGGAGAGAATTCAGCATAAGTGGTTTGCAGGGCAATATGTCCACGCCTCTTGCGACCGCCGTGCAATGCTGTGGGAGAACCTCTCATTGGCTATGATCTTGTTAAAGCTGAAAATCGTACGTGGCGTCATTTTGTATCATTCAACGCCTCGGAATTTCAGGCTTGCATGCCAAGTCTACAGACTTCTTAGTTGTTTTATTCCTAAATGGAATATAATAGCTCCCTTGTCAGTAAGTGGACATTTGTATCAGGGCATGGCTATGGCCCAATACCGTCGTCATATGCGTTTCCTGAGGAGATTTTGAATTCTGGAGCCGAGCTGCTCTATGTACATAATGCAACTTTTATATAAATAAAAAAATGTTTTCCGGAAAAAAAAAATTCCTGTTGTATAAATGATTGTTTACAGCAGTGGACGATCTGCTGATAAAGAAAAATCTATTATCGGACATATGTCATAGATCTCCAATAAGATCTTGTCTTGTTTAAGAAATTGTTTTTTTTTTGAACTCTCAAGTCATAGGATCTCATGAATAATATCAAAATAAAAATTTATTAATATATAAATTTTGGCAGAATCATGAGACGAGGAAACCGTGGTCGTCAGCCAGACCCTGTCTCTGAAGATGACGAGCTTGACCTTGATGTTCGCAAGGCTCTTCATAGGACTCAGCCAGGACCCTTCAAAGGAGAAGGGGAGAACTTGGGCGAGGCTGTGGAGAAATGGGTGGAAGCCATGGAAGAGTATTTTGACGTCACAGGATACAATCAGCGGAGCAAAATGGCTCTTGGCCGGCTGAAAATAGTGGAAACAGCCAGGGTAGCATGGAGGAACCACTGTGACACCAATCATCTGGACAGAAATACTCAATCCTGGAATGATCTAAAAACCTATCTAAGAAAGAGATTTTGCCCTCCTGGATTTTTAGAAACCAAAATGAACGAATTCTTAGAACTAAAGCAGGAGAGCAAAACCATCGAGGAATATCACCAGGCCTTTGCCCTTCTACTCAAATATTCACCACCTCTTGATGAAGAGCAACTCATGGCCAGGTTCATTCGAGGAATGAACGAACCCTTGGACACACTGGTCAAAAATGCCAAGCCAGTGTCCATGGCTGAAGCAGTAAGAATGGCAAAAGATTTTGCCAAAGCTTTTGTAGTAAAGGTCCCACCAAAACCTGCACCCTCTAACTTTAAGAGATTCCAAGCCCAGGGAAGTACTTCCAACTTTCCACCCCCAAAGAGGCAGCAAGGCCTGAATCAGAATCAGGATGCAGGAAGATTCAGAAGTGAAGGAAGACCCTTCCCCCAGAGTAATTTCTCAGGAACCTCACCACTTTCAAAAAATCAAAAGGATGAGCTCAGAACTGAAAATCGATGTTTTGGATGCCAGGGTTTTGGTCACCAGTTAAAAGACTGCCCGACTCCTACCATGTCAAGGGGACAAGGAAGTCAAGAACCCCGAATTCAGAGACCAACCCCTTTATTCCAGTCTAATCAGGGTCCGTCTCGCCCTAGCCAGGGAAACCCCAGAAGAATTCCAGCCCAGCCATCTGCCTCTATCCAGAGTAATCTCAGAACTCCTTCCCAGAATTGGAACAACAAAAGAGAAAGAGTTCTACCTCAGACTGCAGCAGCCAGAGCAGTCACAATTTCAGATGTAGTAGAAGAGGAGAAAGGGCAGATCTATGCTGCAATTGAAAATCAAGGGCCTAACCAGCAGTTCTCAGTCATCCATACTCCAGCAGAGTATCAGGGTAAGCCTTTCAAGCTTTTGATTGATTCAGGCAGTTCTCATTCATTCATTTCCCCTGGATGCTTGCGTAAGCTAGTCTTAGAACAGAAATCAGGGAAACCTATGCAAGTTGAATTGGCCAGTGGGAAGACTCTTTTCACTCACCATGAGACAGATCTTATCGAGTTCAATCTAGATGGTAATGTAACCGACTGTCAGTTCAAAGTCTTACCTCTAGGAGTTTTTGACGGAATCCTTGGAATGGATTGGCTCCACAAATATCAAGCTGACATACACTGTCACAATGGAACCATTTCCTTCCATGACCTTCACGGGAACAAAGTCCATGGAACTGGAGTTTCCGGATCCCCAAACCTTCAGTTAGTAAAAGCTTCCAGGTTACTGAAAGGACTTAGGAAGAAGCAGCAAATTTATGTTGTCAAAATGAACCCAGTAGACTCAAAACTTAAAGCTAAAGAACCAGAATGGTTAAGTGAATTTGATGATCTATTCCCATCAGAGCTAACTGAAATGCCTCCAATTCGGGAATTAGATCATGTGATTGAATTGACCCCCGGAGCTCAACCAGTAGCCCTACGCTCTTACAAAATGCCAGTTCCTGAAGCCATCGAACTCAAGGAACAGCTTAGGCAGCTGTTAGAACAAGGGTTTGTAAGACCCAGTGTTTCGCCTTGGGGTGCGCCAGTTCTCTTTCAGAAAAAGAAAGATGGAACACTTAGACTCTGTGTGGACTACAGAGGTCTAAATCAGCTGATAGTTAAGAATAAGTATCCTATCCCAAGGATTGATGAGCTTTTGGACAGGTTAAATGGAGCCCAGATCTTCACAAAAATAGATCTCAAATCCGGGTATTACCAGATCAGGATCAATGATCCAGATATACCAAAAACAGCCATCAATACTCGCTATGGGCATTATGAATTTACTGTCATGCCGTTCGGATTAACTAATGCCCCAGCTACATTCAATCGCCTAATGCAGGACATCCTCAGAGAATACTTGGATGACTTTGTTCTAGTTTTCTTTGATGACATTCTGATTTACTCAAGAAATGCAGCCGACCATGAGACTCATGTCCGAAAAGTTCTTGAGGTTCTAAGGAAGCATCAACTCTTTGCCAAAAAGAGCAAATGCACTTTCTCTGCCGACCACGTTGAATACTTGGGTTTCCTGGTATCCAAAGATGGAATTTCTCCAGATTCCGCAAAAATCCAAGCTGTCATAGATTGGCCCGAACCAAAGACAGTGAAAGAAGTCAGAGGATTCTTGGGATTGACTGGTTGGTATAGAATTTTTATACCAAAATATGCTCTCATAGCTTCCCCCCTGACTAACCTTCTCAAAAAGAATATCCCATTTCAATGGTCTGCCAAGTGCCAAAGTGCTTTTGATAAGCTGAAGACCGCCTTGGTAACCAGTCCCATTCTGAAACTGCCAGATTTCTCTCTACCCTTTAAGGTAGTAACTGATGCAAGTGGTTTTGCCCTGGGAGGTGCACTCATGCAGGAAGGTCATGCAGTGGCCTATGAATCCCGAAAGCTCAGAACACGAGAGGAATTATGCTGTCCACGACTTGGAATTGCTTTCAGTAGTCTATGCCTTAAAGTTGTGGAGACATTACCTACTGGGTAAAAGGTTTACTTTGATGACAGATCATCAGAGCTTAAAGTGGATCTTTACTCAGAAGGACCTCAACATGCGCCAAAGAAGGTGGATGCAGACCTTGCAGGAATTTGATTTTGAAATCAAGTACCGCCCAGGCAAAGAGAATGTGGTAGCAGATGCTCTCAGCAGAAAAACCTCCTTGCTTGCAATTACTGTAATATCAAATCCTTTGATTACTCAAGCAAGTGAGAAGATCATGCAAGATAGATTCTTTGGCCCTATTGCTACCCTACTTATGCAGGAAAGCAAAACTCCACAGGAGTTGAACAGAGTTCAAGGGTACAGCCTGGATGATGGCATTATGTATTATAACCGCAGGTTATGCATTCCCAATGATGAGGGGACCAAGGACCAAATTCTGAATGAAGCCCATGACAGCCTTATTGCAGGACATCCAGGTTTCATCAAGACCTACATGTCCGTAAAGAAAAGTTTCTTTTGGCCTGGTTTGAAAAAGGATGTGCTGAATCATGTACGTCAATGTCTGACATGCCAAAAAGTCAAAGCTGAGAGAGTAAAAATGCCTGGGAAGTTACATCCATTGGACATCCCCCAGATGAAGTGGGAATGTATCAGTATGGACTTCATTACTGGATTACCTTCAGTGCAATCAGGTTACAACTCCATCTTCGTGGTAGTCGACAGACTAACCAAAGTTGCCCATCTGATTCCAGTAAAAGAAACCTACACTGCAGTGGATGTGGCCAGAGTGTTCCTCAAAGAAATCTTCAGATTGCATGGCCTACCGAGGAGAATAGTAAGTGACCGAGATCCCAAATTTACTTCAAGGTTTTGGACTGCATTTTTTGAAGCAGTGGGAACTTTCTTGGATCTCAGCACAGCTTATCACCCTGAGACCGATGGTCAAACTGAAAGGGTAAACCAAGTAATTGAAGATATACTTCGGACATGCTGTGGCAGAGAACCCAAGAAGTGGCTAAGCTATCTGCATCTAGTCGAGTTCGCCTACAATGCTTCTTATCACCGAAGTATCGGGATGAGCCCTTTTAAAGCTCTGTATGGACAAGATTGCTTAACTCCATTAACTTGGTCTGACCCATTGATTAAGGTCGAGATGTCCAGACAGATGCTTGACGACATGGAGCAACAGATGCAGTCAATTCGTAAAGATATTAAAGCTGCCCAGGATAGACAGAAGCAATATGCGGATAAGAAGAGGACAAATAGAGAATTCAAAGAAGCAGATATGGTCTTCATTCGAGTACGGCCCAAAAGAAGTTCCTTATCTCTTGGGAAGTACAAGAAGTTATCACCCAGATATTGTGGGCCATATCTAATTACAAAGAAAGTAGGTGACTTAGCCTACGAGCTTCTTCTGCCTCCTCATCTCAAAATTCACAATGTATTTCATGTAAGCCTTCTAAAGGAATATGTGCCAAACTCAAATCATATGCTTGATGATGAAATCCTAACCTCTTCAACCCAAGGACAGATGGAACTCCAACCTGAAGAAATTCTCGATATTCGAGAAAAGCTTCTCAGGAATAGAATTCTCAGAGAATTATTAGTAAAATGGAAGTTCTATCCTTTTGAAGATGCCACCTGGGAGAAAGAAGCCGATCTGTTGCGGGATTATCCCCAGTTTGCGAGATGAGGACATCTCGCGTTTTTCAAGTGGGAGAGAATGTAAGATTCCTCCCCAGCCTCTCAAGATGTCCAGCATCTTCCCGTGTAATCAAATCCCTCTTCAGAAATATAAAAGATCTTATTTCTAAGTGTTTTAGCCTAGAGAGAGAAAATTATTCTAGAGAGAGAACATTCAGATTATGAATATTTTTGGATAGAAAAATAACTCATCCTATTAAAATAAGTTTCCCTGAAACAGAAATTCAAAAAGAATTTTCCAATGTACAATTGGAATTAATTGGAAATAGGTATAAAGGACCTTAGTCTAAGGGTCTAGATTTTCAGAAATTTTTGGATTATGGTCCAATTAAGGTTCCTATGGACCAATAGCATCAATCCATGTGTAGGGAGGAGATAAATCCAATTTGTAAAAGAAGATACCCAAAAATGAGTAAATGCTCACATAAGATGAAGAGTTGAAAATGTACAAGGTTTATTAGTAAAAAAACTATGAGCAATATTAAAAATATGAGATATTTTGGGTATCCAAAAATGAGTAAATGCTCACATAAGATGAAGAGTTGAAAATGTACAAGGTTTATTAGTAAAAAAAAACTATGAGCAATATTAAAATGATTCCATTATGACACATATGTAAGGAAGGGGAGTTCTTTAAAGGAGGTGCATATTTCACATATGATGAAGAGTTGAAAATGTACAAGGTTTATTAGTAAAAAAACTATGAGCAATATTAAAATGATTCCATTATGACACATATGTAAGGAAGGGGAGTTCTTTAAAGGAGGTGCATATTTCACATAAGATGAAGAGTTAAAAATGTACAAGGTTTATTAGTAAAAAAACTATGAGCAATATTAAAATGATTCCATTATGACACATATGTAAGGAAGGGGAGTTCTTTAAAGGAGGTGCATAATTCACATGCTTGAATGAGTTTTAAACTCATAAAAATTGAGATATTTCATCTCTCCTCTCTCCTAATTCAAGTCTAGTTCCAAAAAGTTAGCTTAACCGACCTAAAAATGGTCAAAAATTGACCAAATTGATTTGAAAAATTCTAGAATCAGTTTGTTTGGTTAGGAGCTCAATTTTTCCTATAAATAGAAGCCTCCCCCTTGTTGAAAAATAGATAGTGTTTATGCATCGTTCCTCTACTCCACCTAAGCCAAGAACTGTGAATTCATTTAATAATTCACTAGTTTTTGGAGCTTCCCTCTTTCTTCAATCCCCATTAGTGGCTCCATCAACATACTTAACCAATTGATTGGTTGGGGGCCTCTACCGTGAACAAAGAATCAAGCAAGTTGTAAGGTAATTAGTGAATATTGATCTTTCTATAATTTCTCAATGTTTCTCTCTTCTCAACCCCTCTCAAGCTTGAGAAGCTTAATTGGTATGTTTTTTTTTAATACTATTGAAGTTAATTGGTGAATAGTAGTGAAGAGTTACATAATTTAATAAATGCTATTGAAGTTAATTTCCATTTATGTTTAAATTCTAATGATTTTTATGTAATTTCTCTCTCTCACTCAAGAAATGGTCATACTCATGGCCCATTCTCAATCCAAATCAAGCTTTTCATAAAGCTTTTCCTTAACTCAAGATTAAGCTATGCTTGAGGCCAAATTAATGACTTTTTTCTATGCTTTTAGTTTATGTATATTGATGATTCAATCCATTATGGATTTATGATCCAATTAGAGATCATATTAATTATTTTCTTAATGATAAGCTTTATCCCTTAGAAAAAAATTGAGATTTATCAGTCATAGTAGCGGAGCTATGGCAAAATTTTTATAAAAATTATGCATAAAATAATTTTATTCAAAGCATAAAATGAGGACTTCCTACCATATTCTAGGAATTATCATCCTAGATTAATTGAAAGAATTTCATTATAATCATGGAGATATTGAATTTTAATATCATGCATAATGGATAAATTTTTATATCAAAAGTGTTATTTTTACCATTTTTATTTCATGCATAGAAGTATGCATAATGAATAAATTTTTATATCAAAAGTGTTATTTTTACCATTTTTATTTCATGCATAGAAGTATGCATAATGGTTAAATTTTTATATCAAAAGTGTTACTTTTACCATTTTTATTTTCATGCATAGAAATATGCATAAAGGATAAATTTTTATATCAAAAGTGTTATTTTTATCAATTTTTATTTTCATGCATAGAAATATGCATAAAGGATAAATTTTTATATCAAAAGTGTTATTTTTATCAATTTTTATTTTCATGCATAGAAGTATGCATAAAGGATAAATTTTTATATCAAAAGTGTTATTTTTATCAATTTTTATTTTCATGCATAAAAGTATGCATAATGGATAAATTTTTATATCAAAAGTGTTATTTTTACCATTTTTATTTCATGCATAGAAGTATGCATAATGGTTAAATTTTTATATCAAAAGTGTTACTTTTACCATTTTTATTTTCATGCATAGAAATATGCATAAAGGATAAATTTTTATATCAAAAGTGTTATTTTTATCAATTTTTATTTTCATGCATAGAAATATGCATAAAGGATAAATTTTTATATCAAAAGTGTTATTTTTATCAATTTTTATTTTCATGCATAGAAGTATGCATAAAGGATAAATTTTTATATCAAAAGTGTTATTTTTATCAATTTTTATTTTCATGCATAGAAGTATACATAAAGGATAAATTTTTATATCAAAAGAGTTATTTTTACCATTTTTATTTCATGCATAGAAGTATGCATAATGGTTAAATTTTTATATCAAAAGTGTTACTTTTATCATTTTTATTTTCATACATAAGAGTATGTATAAAGATATATTTTTATTATAAAAGTGTTACTTTTATAAAAATTGATTTTAATGTATAGAGGTATTTAAAAAAAAAGATAAATTTTAATCGGAGATCGACGTAAATGAATATTCCTCGAGAAATCCATGTTTTGAAATTGTAAACAAATATTCATCGTAGGAAATTTTAGAAAAAGAGAAACTAAGATAGTACCTTTCGAGAAGATAATTTTAGAGAGAACCTTTCAGACCTAAACTTGGACTCAGATTATTGATCAAGGCCTAATTCCTTCGTGAGTTTCAATCAATGACGATGTGCCCAGTTCGGGGAAAATGTATTCAATCATCCATCGAATCAAAAACTAAGTTAAGACTTGTGACTTGATCTAAGAATCAAGTTAACAGAATTTGAAGAATTCTGTTTGGAATTGAAAATTGAATCTAGGGATTTATGATATACTCATGGTAGTCAAACAAAAATCAAAACTATAAACTTGCATAGAAACCCTGCCTTCTTAAAAGACTGTCTTACGCCAGAATGCTGGAGGGAGCATTTGGCATATATGTTTATCTAAGGGAAGTTGGTTGCAACAGCTGGCGGGGAGTGTTCGAGGGACAGCTCACGCGGCAAGGCTTGCCGAGGTCTTGACCAGCCTCGGTATGGTTAAAATGGTGCGCTTCCGGTACGATGGACGAGGGCCGACGAAGCGGTCCCTGAGTGAAGTGCCAGGACACCTAAGGAGGATCCTGGAGGGTTCTGACCAGGCGATGCACGGGCTCGCGGTGCCGAGGACATCCATGCGTATGTCGAGGAAGATATTATATGATGGACCTATGTTTTTTTTTAATAATCTATCACTGGATCTCGTTGTTGACTTGCTGGTCTTAACGGAGAGTCCAGAGTGATACTGTTTTGTTGAGAAACAAGGACTCAATGAAAATTTTGAAGTATGACATGTATAAATCGTAAATTGTTTATCAAGGATTGTTTTTATTAAAGTTTTAATAAAGAGGAGTGCGTGCGTATCTGTTTTCTAAAGCTAAAGTTAAGAAAGGCAATTCAATTATGGGTGGGTGAGTACTTATTTGGTTCCACCGATTCCAGTGGTAGGGTGGTGGCTAACCCATGGGCCGGATGGGGTTAGGCTGGAATCAGTGAAGTTTTAATAATCAAATTGCAAAATCTTAGGATTACGCTAAGATTCGAGTAGTTAAATAATCTCCTGATAAATTTTTCAATAAGTAGACGGCTGTGCCTGACCTGGATCAGGAAAAAAGCGTTGAATTTACTAAAATGATCAAATTATATCAGTGATAGTTTTCTTCTATCTGGTTTATCCAGTTAAAGGATAACTTAGAATTGATCACGTTAGAAAAATTCGTTTAAAAAAATAAAAAAATCATAATGGCGGAATCGCCCCGCTTTCCGGGCATGGGAATTTTTCCCGGTTTCGGTTTTTGGAGTGACCACCAGCCTAGTCTCGTGCCCGGACATTCGAGAGCGAGACTCCGAGTGAGAAATCCCGCCCCGCGCATGTGGGGGCTGCTTCCGCTGTTCGGCTACCGAGAGTCCGGCGCGCGGAGGGGGCGGAGGGATCTCACAATGGAGGTGCCTCCATCTCATAGTATGTGCCGCATCGGACACTGGCGGATCTCCTCAATATCCTCTGAGAGAGAGAGAGAGAGAGAGAGAGAGGAGCCTAGAAGCCAAGGACGGGAAACACTCAAGGCTTCAGGACCAAGCACACAAGAAGTGGTAAAGAAAGTGGAAGCAATGAAGGAAGTGGAAGACCCGGAAAACATGTGACTAGGAAAGAAAACAAGCATAAAGGAGAGAAAATCAAAGGAAAAGGTCCGTAAGGCTGGACAAACAAGGTGTGGGCACTCATTGGCCACCCGTACTATGAGGCGTAAGACACTGGTAGTGGTGCTAAGCACATAAGAAGCACAAAGAAGGAAAGTTATATAGATACCATCATAAGGCCAAATGCTTACGAATAATTTTAAAAGAAAGAAGAGAATCACTAAAAGTCTTAATATAGACACCCAACAAGAAATAATAATAATAATAATAATAATAATAATAACTTGCAAAACAAGACAAATACATAATTAAATCACACACACCCACATACACACATAAATTCTTTATTGAACCACAACAAAAGAATTTCTAACAAACAAGCTAAAAAAATTTTGAATGACTAATTAGCAACAACAAAACAAACAAGGAAAGGTGATGTTTTTTTTCTCTTTCCTTCTTGTTTCTTTTTTTTTCTTTTTCCTTTTTCTTTTTTTTGGGGGGGGGGGGGGGGGGGGGGGGGATGCTTTATCTTAACAACAACATGGTCTCTTTATGCTTCCCCTCATTCATAGAAGCTGGACAAAATGGAAGATAAAGAAGCCCTATCACGATAAGAGAAACGATCCAAAAAGTAGCCAAACAAAACAATAATCCCATGTCATGTCAACGGGAGATATAATTGAGCTGCGCTCAATATTGAAGCTCTCTGGAAACAAATAAAACCTTATGGCATTCATGCACAAACTTATAAGGAGACCCAGCTTACAAGGTATTAGAAAATACCTGCTTCTGCTCAAAACAATGAGAGCACCAGAATGCACCATACATCTTTGCTCCTACTGATTGAAGATGCTTCGCCAAAGATAGAGTCACAGAACTTGAACTTGTCGTTACCTGCGGCTCCACAGGTGGAAGGTCTATGCCTGCTGATCTGCAGTCCATAAGAGTGAAATCATGCCTTTGCTTGAACAACCCATCACTTGGACTAAATTTCAAACAGTTCGCAGCATAAAATCAGTGAACACAAAAAAATCTCACACGCCATTTCTATTCTTTCACAAAACACTGTACATCTTTAAAAAAAACTAAATTATTGAGAAAATAAACACCTTGTGAGAAAGGTTCAGAATTCATATGTAGATGGACCTTGCAAAGCATTATTAATAAACTACCCAAACACTAGTTCACATGTAGATGGGCCTTGCAAAGCACCAAGACGTCCAGAAGGCTAGGATGTACAAGCTTTGAGAATTGGATATTATTCAGTGACAAAGAGCTAGGCACTCTTGATTTTGTTGATTGTGTCCAAAAAAGGATGACACAGACTAATGAGATGGCAAAAAAGCCTTTGGACGCTCAAAGAAGCGTGGGAAAACTACTCTTGTAGGCCACAAGAAGCAACCTGCACAAGGGCCATGTGAACCAGATATTAAGGAGGACACTTTTGAGTGTTTTTATGGTGACCAAACCACATTCTTTTGAAAATGGTGCACATTTTGAATAAGGTTATAACAAGGGCAACTGGCATTTTAATACATGTGAAAGGGATTACTCATGCAGTCACCCAGTTTCGCTTGTTGCATGATTGGATACTCTATTTATATTTGGACACTCTATTTATGTTTTTCAGCACACATTTAAGAGTGTGGAAGCACTAGAGAGAACCATTTCTACAGTCTATGCATCACAACGGGCAGGCACGTACACTTCCATACAACTTCTGCACCCTGTCCATACACTGAACATGCAGCCGTATGCCTGCTGTACCTGCTGTTTTGGCTGTACTGCCTGACATAACTGTACCATCTTCTATATGTGCTGTACATGTACCAGCTGTACTACCTGCAGTTTTGTTTGTACCAGTTACTGTATCGGCTGTACCATCTTCTGTACTTACTGCTATACACATTGTACCAGCTGTACAGCTTACTGTACCTGCTGTACCAATCATACCACCTACTGTACCTGTCATACCAAATTGTTATACTTCAGGTACCCATTATTGGGCACTCTTTCCAGGTGGTGGGTGCCCTTCCCTTGTGAAATTGCAAGAAGCTGGTACACACACAAGTACACATATAGATGTATTCATGGGCAAGAGTGATGTATCCTTTATGTTGATATTCCAAACAAGCGTTCAGATGCCCATTGTACTTGATTCATCACGAGATGTACTTACCGTCTCCATGTGGAAAAGTGAGAGGCCCCTCGCTTGTACAAAGTAAAATACTCCTGGGTCAATAAAATATTCCAAGAACGGGGGTGGGGGGGGGGCGGGGGGGGGGGGGGGGGGGGGGGGGCGGGGAAGCCCATTTGGGCCCCAATGTAGTGACATTTTTTACAGTTTTGTGTTAAGGTTGCTATGTAGAGATGGGGTTCAAGGTATTGCTTCTTGACATGCAGGTGTGGGTTCCCCTTTTGCTAGAGAAGCATGTGGCCATTTCTTCTTTGGACATGGCCTGCTCCCAGATTGGGTTTGGTTTTTCTTGGGGAGACACTAATAGTTATGAGAATTCACGTTTTAACATGGGGATGTTTGGTCCACATGACCTTATCCAGATGACCGGTGAAGTTATGGGATCCCCGTACATGTTTTATTTGATGATGGTAGTACTTATAATTTTATTGATGCTTCTCTTATCCAAAAATTAAGTATCCCGGCAGCATTGAGTGACATTGGCTACATCAGCTTCTATAGGAGGTTCATCATGAGTTCGTAAACATTGTAGCATGAGCTTACAAAGGCAGATTCTAAATTTCGGTGGGGACGAAGAAGAATCTTTTCAAAAGCTGAGGGAGATTGGTTGCCCACAGCCCCCAATCCTGAAATAACTCCGGTGGGATGTCATCTTCCACGTAAATGTGGATGCATTGGGAGTTACAATTAGAAGTATACTAGCATCACCTAAAGGTACAATAGATTTTCCGATATACTTTGCGAGTCCAAAATTTCTGGATGCATTGGGAATGACTCAGTTTGTAAAACTGACTATTAAGATGCACAATAATCTATCATACTTTGAGGAGTATCCCATGCTCCTTTGTGTAACATCCAATAAAGCGGGTTACAAATTTGAACAAGGGAGAAATGAATAGCCATGCTCTAATAATCTCTCTTTCCAAATCAGCTATAGCACCAAAGCGAATATGTATGAGCACCTTTGTGGAGGTATATGCTATTAAAAATAGGCTAAGTTGACCTACAAGATCACACAAGCAGCTCTTATACCCTATTATAGGCTAGTAGGAAGAGTCACCTTAACATGAGAACTCGAATGCAGATGCCAATGTGACTTTAGGAGAGAACAAGAAATACCAATGGATGCTGATGGAGTACTAGAATGGAAGCTCTAATATATCTGAGGAGAGCTACTTGACTAGTGAAAAACGAGTTTCTTTATATCCTCAATATATATACATCATTTAAATCTAAATTTAAATCTAAACACTCAATAAACACTCAATATATATACATATTTTGAAATAAATCTAAATTTCTTCACTAAACACTCAATGGACGTGTGTTTGCCTTAGGCCAAGCTCATGAAATGCCGAAATCAATTTAAGGTCCAAGTAAATGGTTAGTTATGAATAGTGCCATTTTCCATTGTAAAGCTCAAAAAGGGCACAGGATCTGTAACTTGCGGAGGACCCGGGGGTTTCGCAAAACACTTGACCATTAATGCAATTAAACAATTAAATGGGCCACATCCTTAAACATATGCCACTTCATTCCACGAACTGGAAAAGAGAGATGTCAGCATCTAACACCACATAGAGGTCGGAATGCCCCTTGCCCCCCCCCTGCCCCGGCGCGAGTATTTTATTACCCAAGAAGAATAATATCATGTACAAGCTTTGAGGGCCTTACTCTCCTCAAGAGAGATACCGGATTATCCACCATCATTCGACCATACACGGGCTCAACAAAAGAAGCCCCAAAATACCATGAATGTGTGTAAACCACCTCTTCCAGTGAGGGTACTAATCTTCCCCATCACCACGGGTCTTCAGGGTGCCTTATGTGATAGAAAAACTCAACAATAGAGCTAGTGCATCAAGTGCAATGCCGGTACAATAGGTAAATTGATTGGTACAGTGGTTGGTACAAGTACAAGGGCTGATACATCAAGTATAGTGGCTGAAAATCATAATACAATGATTAAATACCCTTGCCTTCAGTATTTCTTTGTGATGGAAGCCTTCAAAACAATTCCCAACATCCAGTATAATTCATGGGCAGCCTTCAAGAGAGAGAGAGAGAGAGCAGCCAGGGGCAGCCTCCTATAACAGTGGTAGAGAGCCATAACCTTGGAGTAGAGAACCACCAAGAATAGAGAGGAGTTGCCAACGTGGTAGAGGGTAGTTTGCAACAATAGAGTCTCCCTAAATGAAGAGAGAGGGCTCCAATTTATAGATTTGGGACCCCCATTAGTGAAAATGGAAAGAGAAGCCTATGATGACTAGCGTCACTACAGCCCGAAACGTTTCACCTCGAAACGCGGAGTTTCAACCCGAGACAAGTACAGACCGAAACGCCTACATATATATAATCAAGAGAGATGAGCAATAGAAAAAAAAACCCACAAAAAGAATAGTCGTTTCAACCGCACATTTCGGGCAAGTGTTTTAGTGAAACTTCGAAACATTTGAAACATTTCACATGTTTCACGTTTCAGGGTTGTTGAAACGCGTTTCACAATGACCATGATGATGACAAGTGGAGAGTGACACAAAAGCTGAAGTGACAAGTGAGAGACCACTTGTCTCACTTTGATCCACTTTCTTGCCACATGTCCCAATCAAAGAGGTGGGTCCTTCCATAAACTTTATCTCTAAAAATATCCCAACTAGTAGTCCGTTTGTCATGGGTACTTTGGCAACTCTTGGTATTTGCTCAATTTAAGACGTAATGACGCAAACAGAATTTCCATTGGAGTTGGGCCAAAAATAGCAACTGTCCTAAATTTTAGGAGCGTGATCTTTTGTATTCTAGGTGTTAGAAGTCATCTCCTATCTATACATATACACCACGGCCTCTGCTGTGGGTGTGCCCGCCCGTATTAGGTCTTTTCTCATTTTTCCCCACTCTCCATATTTTTTTCCCATTTTTTTCCTATTTTTCCATGGCTTGGGTGGCTGCCCTGTGATGGCAGGATGTCCCAGTTGCTGGCTGACTGCATGTGTTCACATTCTGGAGCAGGCCGACTGCTGTAATCTAATCGTGGACCTCTCAGATGCTGGCCGACTCTTTTTCTGCTGGCCGACTGATGACATATGCTGGTCGTGGGCTTTTGGGTCCTGTCGGCTGTCCCTTCTACTGGCCGACTGCTCTCTTGGAGCCATATAAAATGGCCCCATAGCCCCCATGCCATTGTATCATGTTTTCAAGATGTTCCTTGTGTATATAGAGCAGAGTTACACGCCTTTCTCTCTCTCTCTCCATTGCTATATTTTTTCTGCACTTGCTCTTGTGTTCTTAGATTTTGTCTTCATCTCCACTGCATATTCTGACATGGTATCAAAGCCCTAGGCTCTTGATAGATCTTGGGAATTTTGTGAGCAAGAGGGGGACTGTTGTGTTGCTTGGTGGACTGTTTTGGACTGTTCGGGAAGAGGAGAAGCAAGAGGAAGGTGGGCTGATTTGCTGGACAGCCACTTGCAGGTTTAAGTTCTTCTTTGTTCCCACCCACCCACCCTTTTCAGTTACATCCCCGCAATGGCAGATCTACTTGAGATGGCTGAGAGACATGTGAAGATCCCGACACTCCCCACGTTCCCAGTGGACCGTCAGTTGGACGGGAATAACTACGGCATAGTGGAATCTGTTCTGGAGTCATTCGACCTTGCTAAGTTCATCGTTGTTGGGGTTCCACGGCCGGAGGTAGAGGAAGGGGAGTTACTGCCGATTCGTAAGGACCGGGAGGCACAGGCACAGTTGTGGGATCGTGTCAATGCCAGGGTCCGTTCATTCATCTTCCTCAACTGCACACCGCAAGTAATCAATCATATAAAGCATATGACATTGGCCAGAGGTATATGGCAGCATTTGGCTTCTCTTTATAACAGGGTATCGCCCATGAAGAGGATTTCCTTGGAAGTACAGATGCGGGTTATGAACTCTGCAAAGTAATCGACGATGCGGGAGCACATTAGCAAGCTGCAGGCTCTTCAACAGGAAGTTCTTCAGGCTGGGAAGGAGATATCATCAGAGGATATGGCCATAACATTGCTGTCGCATTTGCCCTCTCAATACTCAACATTCTACTCGTCTTTGATTACCAGTGGGCAGGCTCAACACCATCACGTGGGAGGAGCTTGTACCCATGGTCTTGGACTAGGAGGAAAGATTCTCGAACCCTCCACAGGGCGGAGGTTCGGACGCCTTAACTGGCCAAGGGTCGAAAGGCCGTAACAACAAGGGCAAAGGGAAGGCTTCATCGGAGAAGTCTTTTGAGAAGATGTCCGACGTAGACCGCGAGAAACTAAAGGCGGAGAGGACCTGTAATGATTGTGGCGAGAAAGGCCAATATTGTAGGCAGTGTCCCAAGCGGAACACCGAGAAGGGTGAAGAATCCTCAACAGCAATCATGAAGACTCCAGCATTTGTGCACCTGGAGGTGATGGACACCGATGTTCATTTTCTACGGGCAGGGAGGACGTTGGAGAACTCGCCGCTACGGATACTCGGGAGTGGATTCTAGACAGTGGTGCTTCCAAACACATGACTCCTTCCCGTTCAGATTTACAGGATCTCAGCAGGTATTCTGGTCACATTCTTACTAGGAATACATCCACTATCCCAGATCACAGTGAGGGCAGGTTGGATATAGTTCTCGATGGCAGAGGGGGGAAGCATTCCTCCCAAGTGTTGTATGTTCCGTCACTTGGTTTTCATCTGTTGTCAATGCATCAGGTTTGCAAGACTGGCGTACAAGTGGAGTCTGATGAGCATTTTGTTGCTCTCCAGGACAAAGCAACAGGCCAGGTAGTTTGGGAAGGCGGAATGGAGAATGGAGTTTACAAACTTTTAGCACTCTCTCTCCCAGGTCCTCAGTTTTGTGATGACTGGCAGTCTGGTAATGGCCACTTAAGTGTGGATACGTTGCAGGTGCAGGCTTTCCGGGACCAGATGGAGGATAGCTTGCCAATTGATGGCAACAGTTGGCAAGAACTTCCAGTACAGATGTTGGTAGTTCTTGTGTTCGTCAGTCAGAGGAAACTTTACAAGTAACTTATGCTCTGATGTCTCGTAGTATTCGGGACAAAGAAACTCCTGTAGATGAGGAAGTTCTTTCCACGGGGACCTCTTGGAAAGCCAAGCAAGTGACAGTTGATTACTTGCAGAAGGAGGTGGATGTTGCACATTCTCCAAGCTTTGTGGTTCTGGATTCAGAGGGGGTTGGTTACAGGTTTCCGAAGGCGCTCAAAAACAAAATGGTTCATTGATTTGGTTGATGATTACCAGATTGGACGGGAGCTTCTTGATGAGGAAGTTGAGCTCATGTTTACGGAGGACTCTTTGGGAGGCAGGATTGTGTATCTTGTGGTTTCTACAACATGCGAAGGATCTTGGACTCTTTTACACTAGAAAGGGATTGATGGATGGAGTCCGACTCCACGGTTGGAGTGACTCAAATTGGGGAGGAGATCCAAACAAATCTACTTCAGGTGACAGTTTTACCCTCGGCTTAGGAGCAGTTTTATGGAGCAGTAAGAGGCAGCCATCTATTGCCTTGTCGTCTCGACAGAGGTAGAGTACCGAGCTGCCTGTGATGCTGCTTGCGAGGTGGTGAGGTTGCAGAGGTTACTTGGCAGAATTGGGTTTCCACTAGTGGAATCCTTGGTCATCCATAGGCACTTTGTTCATGAAAAGATCGTTGCTGATGACATCTTGCCAGAGTTCTGTTCGATGGAGGACAGTGCGGTAGACCTCCTCACGAAGTCGCTATCTCAAGCATTGCTCCAGCAGCACTCCAGCTCCCTGGGGTTAGTTTCACAGCCAGGAGCTGAGAGGGGGTGTTAGAAGTCATCTCCTGTCTATACATATACACCAGGGCCTCTGTTGTGGGTGTGCCCGCCCGTGTTAGGTGTTTTCTCATTTTTCCCCACTCTCCATATTTTTTCCCCATTTTTTTCCTATTTTTCGATGGCTTGGGTGGCTGCCCTGTGATGGCAGGATGTCCCAGTTGTTGCTGGCCGACTGCATGTGTTCACATTCTGGAGGAGGCCGACTGCTGTGATCTGGCCGTGGACCTCTCAAATGCTGGCCTACTCTTTTTCTGCTGGCCGACTGGTGACATATGCTGGTCGTGGGCTTTTGTGTCCTATCGGCTGTCCCTTCTACTGGCCGACTGCTCTCTTGGGGCCATATAAAATGGCCCCATAGCCCCCATACCATTGTATCATGTTTTCGGGATTTTCCTTGTGTATATAGAGCAAAGTTACACGCCTCTCTCTCTCTCTCTCCATTGCTGTATTTTTTCTGCACTTGCTCTTGTGTTCTCAGATTTTGTCTTCATCTCCGCTGCATATTCTGACACTAGGATAATCCCCCATTCCCAAAACTTGTACTTTCCGAATATTTAGATAACCTGGAGTCCCCCAGACCCCTTTCATACTAGGAAATGTCCAAGCTACTGATAGGATCAAGTCCCCCACCATAGCGATAAGCAAGAATTTATGTATACCCAGTCTAATTATAGACTACTTCTTTCATCAATGAACACCCTTTGACAAAGGTCTCGCAACACTTTTGTGCAAAAAAAAAATTAGCAGAACACCCAACTCAAAAGAGAAGAGCTCTTTGTATCCATAGTTCGGAATCCTGACTTGCTTAATTTAGAGATGGGTCTCTGCACATTATTGTATCCTGTCATCTTTGTCTCACTGAGATCTTACACCTGTTCAAATAGGTAGAAAATCTAGCCATGCTTGGCAGTTGCAAATACCTTCAGCTTCGATCATGGTGACCACAAGCCAAAACAAACATCTGAACTCTGGTTAAGAGGTAGTTATAGAAGTGAAGAATTCACTGGCCAAATCTTTTTTTGTTCAAAGAAAAAATATGAAGAGGTACCAATTCACAAGCAAGACATGCATCTTGCGCCAAAATCAAAAGATCAGGGTAGCAGAGCATCACTCTGCCGTGATGGAAGGGGAGCTGCATCAACTCACCCTGTCGAAGCAGGAGCTATGTCTGCATATGCAGATGACAAAGCGATTATCACTGCAGCTGTGACGGCTATCTGCAATCCAGCAGCTTGTTTGATCTCCTGCAAGCTGAACCTCTGCAGCCCAACAACAGTAACAACAAGACCGTGCAATTAAACACACATGTCAAACACGAAAACTTCCTTCAACCAAAAAAGACCCTACACAGATCATGAAATTTTCTACCTTTAACATACATTTGCAATCCATGTTCCAAGCTTGCCGAAAAAAGGGCCTCGCACCCGTAATGTAAGGAGAAGCAAGCTGACTGATAGGAATGCTGATGCCATGCAATAGGCGCAAGACGCTCCTTCCAGCTTTGTTGATAAGATATACATGAAATATATGCTTGCACTAGCCATAGCACCCGTACTTCCCAAGAGAAGCCAACGAACGATATCGACAACAACTGGTTCCTCTGAGGTCCTTGTGGTGCCAAGAAATCCTAGCAAGGCCACTGTCCCATATGCTAGAACACCAACCACGGATAGAGGCACCCCTGTGGCACATAACAAAAGTCAAAACAAAACAAACAATAATACCAACATAAAATCAAACGCAAAAAAATAGGCAAAGGCTCTCAGAAATTCCATGTCTGAATTGTATATGTCAAGTGCAATTGGCAAAAGACAATACAGATTTGTGCATACAATAATTGTAGTTAAATGCAGTCTTGTTAAGAATCGTGTTTTTTTAAAAAACGCGTCCTTGTTGTCAATGACGATTGAGTGTGTCTTCTTCCATGTATAAAAGCATTATAACAAGCCAGCATGCAAACTTCAATTTAACAGCATTATAACAAGCCAGCATGCGGACTTCAATGCTTTTTCAAACATAAAAATTAGATGCATGAATGACCTGGGGTTTCCTTTCTCATTTAGGCAGGAAACTCATATTCTAGTGCCTGCCAACTGGCCCCCCAATCAACACTTCCTCCTTAGCCACCCTCACCTTATCAGTCTCAATTAGGTGATGCAAAAAAGTCTATGGAACTATCACACTATGGTGCCTGTGTTTTCTTCATTAACGCCAAGAAATTATCAAACTAGCTCCAGCATGCCACTTTTCTTTGAGCTAAGCCAGTAGGCATGTGAAACCACAATCAACACATCCTCCTTAAAGGCCCCTCGCCTTATTAGTCTCATGAGGTGAAGTTAGCACGGCTATGGAATGGTGACTGCTTTTTTCATTTACATCAAAGTGTCCTTTTTCATCTCCTGTCTTTATTGAGACACCAGGGCCTCTGTTGTGGGTGTGTGTCACCATTTGGCCACCCAATTGGTCCTCCCGTGCTTTCTTATCATGTATGTACATTGGACTAGTGTCCATGGCAGTTGTTTATGCCGGGGATTGATGCCACTCATGTGATACTGTAGACTTGGCTTTCCGTTGGGACTTGTGCCTCCGTGATTGATGTTCCATTGGGTCTGGTACCTCGTGTACTTGCCTGGAGCACGTCTATTTTGGTATAGTCTCATGAACGGGGATTGTCCATACCAATGTTGCAATGCATAGCATCTTTATGTGCTTGCCTGCAATTGAAATTGCATGTTGTTTTCATGCCTGCATGACCTATGTGTAGTTCCAGGCTAGGGAATGCCCGCCCGTGACCCGTGCGTGTGAAACTGTCTGCTGACATGGTTGTGTGGCATGTAAACAGGTGGTAAGTATTACCCAATCTAGGCTCAAATAGCCCTTAGGACTTAGCCAATATTTATAAGTGAGTGCGTTCCCACTTCATTAAAGTTTGGGCACCCAAAAGTCACTTACAAATTATGACCGCTTCCAAGCTCACACTCACTGAAGTCCCGAGGCGGACAAGACTCAATGTCCAGGACCTGATCCTCCCCTTTTACTCATAAATGGGCATCTCCCCATGTCCCTTCACCTGATTGGACCCCAATTCACTTACTTATTAAGAGAAAAATCGTGTTTTCTCTTCATGAAGATTTTTGGAGACTGAAAACTCTGTTTTTCCACCATTTCTCTCCATTTCCAAGCTCTCCATAGCCATACCCAACTTGCTAGGGTGTTTTCCAAGCTTCCAAGAGTGTTTCCAAGTGCTTGGTCTTTTTGTTGAAACCCTAATTTCAGCCTTTCTTTCTCAAGTTGAACCATAGGGGAAGCTTTCCCAAGGTTCCCTTCATCCTCTTGAAGACTTTTGACGCGAAGAAAGGCGACAAATCAAAGATCTCAACACTCCAAGGACTTCCATCGCGAAGACTTCCGCTGTTATCGACTCTACTTGCTATTGGTAAGCTTTTATGCTTAAATATGGAAGCAAGTAGCAGGAGAGAGGAACCGGATTACAAGATCACATACCCTGTGTAGTGTTCTCTTGTCCTACGTGCTCTCTTGCAAATTGTTGCTACCATGTGTTGGTGGAACAATAGAGAGCACATGGTAGAGAACATGGGCACTTGAGAGGGTAGTGTGGGTTGCAAGTCTACATCGACAACCACTTGTTTGCAATACTGTATTCATATGCATTGGAACGGAAATCTAGTCAGAAATGCCCATGACACTATGTACTTGATTCTCCCAATATTAATATACTTTATTTGAGGGAGAGGTCGGCCGTTCTAGCTCATTGTGTGTCTCTTGTCACCAAGTTACATTGGTATCAGAGCATACAGTTCTCTATCACTTCTATCGTGAGAGACGATCACCGTGAACACTATCTCTACACTTAGAACATTATGGACAGCCATACAATGAATGTTGGAGATGCTAACATAAGAGGCAGGGACAATGAAATGCATGCCTCCAATGCTTTACAGGATGAGTAAACTCATGTGGTGCACAATAGGGAACATGAATATTCGGGACAGCCGTCCCGTGGTGGCGGCAAAGAGAAGATGCAGGAATAAGAGTCCATAGTCTTGAGGGCTGAACTTACTCGTATGCAGGCTCTTCTCCACGCACATCAAGAAGAATTGAATCTCTACCGCTGCGAGGATCCATTGGTACATGACCGTTTGAAGGCCAAGAAAGCTGAATCTTATATGGATCATGCAATGGCAATGATTGCTCAAGAGTTACACATGCAACCGAGGGATGCAGCACGTGCATACTTGACTCGTACCGAGGATGCATATGTAGAAAAGGCAAACATCCCACATGTCTTGGAATCCCCACAAGTGCCCGAACAAGAACTTATGTCTAAGAGAATGAATCTCCATGCTATGGGAGAGAAACAATCAATGACTTCACGCCATGCAGGAATACCTTATGTAGCCCGTGAAGGATACAATGTTTATGACAGTGGTCAAAATGTATGTCAAATGCCATTGCTAGCTGACAATGTGCATGCACAACACATGCATCATGGGCTACAAATTTCTGTTGGTGCAGGTATTCCACGTATCTCTCATGCCTTCGAGTGTGCTCGTGAGAGAGAAGCTATGGCTGAAAATGTATCAATGCATGTTGAGGAGTCAGCCATGCCTCATGCTTACAGGGCACATGTATCTATGCCTTATGCATCACCTTTTGGTCCAAAAATGATGCCAGTCACAGGGGCTGTCCCAATGGACAAACATGGGGAAAAACATGTTGAGATGCACACACATGCATCAAACTCTCATGACTTCAAAGCCAGAGACAAATCTGTGAAGTTTGACTCATATCATGGGAAATATGATGCATCAAAGGCACTTGCTTTTATTGCCCAGTTTGATATTGCTCCCAGTGATGAGGATTTCACTCAGAAATCCATGATCCGGCATGTAAGCATGTTCATGAAAGGCACTGCTGCCCATTGGTGGCTCACGGAGAAGCTCTCACCGAATCCTGTTAGATCATGGGCAGAGTTCAAGGAGAGGTTCTATGCTCAATTCTTGCCTCCCAATGCATTGAATGAGATAACAATGAAGTGGGATTGGGTAAAGCAAAATGAGGGAAAATCAGTAAAAACATATGTACAAAAGTTTTGGAAAGTGCTCTTGGAGGTGTCTCCATTTATGCATGTCACCGAGGCGGAAAGGAAGAGAAGGGTTCAATCGGGATTGCAACCCGTGTACAAAGCAGAACTACAAATGTATCCTGGTCATACCTTACACAAATTAATCGTAGCCGCCACCGCCACCGACCAATTGGAACTCAAATTGAGTCAATCCAATAAGGCTAAACCCTCATTTCAAGGCAAAGAGAAGGCTGTCCAAAACCTGCAAAATGATGGACAGCCACCTAAAAAGGACCAAAACCAAGATAAAAATGGTCCAACGGCTCAAAATAACACTACCAACAAACGTCCCTTCAAACTGAGAGACTATGGTCTCACTCAGAAAAAGCAATATATGAGTGCACCGAGCATATTGCAAAGACATGCCCGCGTGATAATGCAAACGCATCAAAGCCTAATGTGCATATGGTTCTGGATGTGCAGGGTAACAATTCACGTGATAGCAAAGATAGGGTTGTATGTAAAGCTTGGGGACAGCTCAAAGATCAGCCCGCTTTGTTCATGTTTGATGATTGTGCATCTGAAAATTTCATATCCACACAGATGGCAGCTGCTTTGGGTATTGAAGTGGAGGACATGGGTCCTCAAATTGAAGCAAGGGCTGCCTTTGTTGGTAGAGAAGTGCAGGTCATGCCTATTTTTGGCAAGTTGCACATACACATTCAAGGCTATGTCGATCATGAGGATTTTCTTGTGGCACCTTTGAATGGCTATGATGTATTGCTTGGAAAGCCTTGGCATACACGTATTGATCCGTGCAAGGCTTACAAGACCACCAGGATCACCTTCATGCATAAAGGCCGAGAGCATGTACTTTATGCTGGTGAAAAGGGTGATACCATTCCCCTTGTATCTCATGTACAAATTAAGAAAGTAATGAAAAAGAGTGTTTTTGTGTACTTGATTTTTGTACGAGATCATGTTGAGAAAAATAATGTACATGTAAACACTCTTAGTAATGATAGGCTGAAATTTTTGCAAGAGCACAATGATTGTTTTGTTGATGAGTTACCAAATGAGTTACCACCTATACGACCGGAAGATCATTGCATTGATCTTGTGCCGGGTCGCTCACCACCTAATAGGCTAGCCTATTGTGTAAGTGCATCCCAAAAAGAGGAGATCGTGAAGAAAGTGAATGGTTTGGTTCAGCCAAGCTCTTCCCCATATTGTTCACCCGTCCTCTTGGTTCAAAAGAAGGATGGATCCTTTCGTATGTGTGTGGATTATAGAGCTTTGAATAAGCTTACCATCAAGAATTGGTTTCCGATTTCACGCATAGATGTCATCCTTGACAAGTTGGATGGATCGGCATGCTTTAGCCGAATTGATCTCAAGAGTGGATATCATCAAGTGCGTGTAGTGTCTAAGGATGTACACAAAACTGCTTTCAGAACAGCATTTGGGCTTTATGAGTATCTTGTTATGCCTTTTGGTCTTACAAATGCCCCGACTACATTCAATAGAATGATGGATCGCATATTCCATGGATACAGAAAATTTACAGGTGTCTTCTTTGATGACATCCTAGTCTTCTCGAAGACCGAAGAAGAGCATAAAGCTCATTTGGCTATTGTTTTTGAAGAGCTCCATAAGCATAAACTCTTCATAAATGCAAAGAAGAGTGAGTTCTTCTTGTCAGAGATACATTATCTTGGGCATATTGTGTCCAAAGATGGAGTGCGGATGGATCCTGCAAAGATTGATGCAATTCGGAATTGGCCCGAATCGAGTTCGGTGCATGAGATCCGTAGTTTTCTTGGATTATGCTCTTACTACCGCAGGTGCATTCGGCACTTTGCATGGATTGCTTCTCCTTTACATGATTTGACAAAGAAGAAGGCCGTGTTCAAATGGACTAATGTAGAGAGAGATGCATTCCTCAAATTGAAAGATGCAACTACTCATGGTCCAGTGTTGATCATCCCGGATTTGCAAAAGCCTTTTTGTGTGGAATGTGATGCATCTGGAAATTGCATGGGAGCTGTCCTTAATCAAGAGGGACATGCCGTGGCTTATGAGAGTCGTAGATTGCATGATGCAGAGCTATCTCTTGGCATTTATGAGAAAGAGCTCTTAGCTGTAATTCATGCACTTACTATATGGAAACATTACCTTCTTGGGGCTGATTTCACTGTGAAGACAAATCACCAGAGTTTGAGGTATTTTCTTACTCAAACTAAGTTGTCAGAGAAGCATATGAGGATGGCCAACTTCCTCTCTATGTTTCATTTTCAGATCTTGCACACCCCGGGAAAGAAGAATGTAGTGGCCGATGCATTGTCACGAAAGCCGTATGTAACAGCTATCTCGGTTGCCTCTCATGGGGACTTGTCTACTATGCGTGATTTGTATCATACGGATGCTGATTTTGCCACTATTTGGGCTGATTTGATGACTGGTCATGCACATGCCTCATATGTGATCAAAGAGGGTTATCTCATGAAAGATAATTGCCTATGTGTGGTGTCTAACATGAGGCAAAAGGTTTTGGATGAGTGCCATGCTCCTCTATATGCTGGTCATAGAGACGTAATGCCTACTTACGCACATGATTGAGCGGTATTTCTTTTGGCCATGTATGCGGAAGAACATAGAGGCACATGTGCGTGCATGTATCACCTGTCAAAAGGTCAAATTTGATAGGCAAAGGACACCAGGTTTGCTTCAACCATTGCCTATTCCCACGCAGCCATGGGAAAGTATTACAACGGATTTCATTATGGACTTGCCTCGTACCCAACAGGGTAATGATGCAATTTGGACAATTGTGGACAGGTTTAGCAAGCAACCTCATTTCTTGCCGGTCAAAGAGAGCATATGGTTAAAATATATCTTGCACAAGTGTTCAAACATCATGGAATGCCAAAGTCCATTGTGGGGGATAGAGATCCCAAGACTACAAGTCTCTTTTGGCAGGCCTTATTTGATAATATGCGCACCAAATTGGACTTCTCATCAGCTTATCACCCTCAAACAGATGGGCAAAGTGAGGCTACAAATTCAGCCGTGTTGGATCTCTTGAAATGTTATGTGGCGGATCAGAAGTCTTCCTGGGAAAAGTACTTACCGCTTGTGGAATTTGCATATAACAACACGGTGCATGCATCTACGAGAAAGGCCCCGTTTGAGATTGTTTATGGTAAGGTGGTTTTGCCACCCATCCTTCACACAAAGGATGAGATCTTTGCAGCTGATGAGTATGTAAGAGACTTGGATATTGCTTTTGCTCAAGTGCGAACAGCCATTGCAAGGTCACAAGACGAGCATAAAAAGGCTGCCGACAAGCATAGAAGGCAATTGGATGTTAAAGAGAATGATTGGGTATTGCTGAAATTTGAGAAAGCAAGACTTGCAAAGAGGCTTGGCAAAGAGGGTGCATATCCTAAGCTTGCAACCAGGTACTATGGGCCTTTTCGAGTGATTGAGAAGATCAATGAAGTGGCTTTCAGATTGGCATTACCTAGTCATTGGCACATACACAATGCTTTTCATGTAAGTCTCCTTCGCAAGTATGTAGGGTCGGAGCCCAGTGAAATGGTCATTGAGGATCCACCAGAAGTGGATGAGCTTGAGGAGATCTTGCAACCAGAGCACATTGTGTATCACAAGGAACGCAAGCTTGCTGCACGCAAAGTTGTGAGGCGTTACCTTGTGAAGTTTAAGAACTATCTTCCCATTGATGCTAAATGGGTAGATGAAGAGTTCTTCAAAGATTGCCTGCATGTGCTTCAAACATATTTGGATGCTTTTCAGTTCCGGACAACTGTTTAGAAGCCGGGGAGGATGTCACCATTTGGCCACCCAATTGGTCCACCCGTGCTTTCTTATCATGTATGTACATTGGACTGGTGTCCATGGTAGTTGTTTATGCCGGGGATTGATGCCACTCGTGTGATACTGTAGACTTGGCTTTCCGTTGGGACTTGTGCCTCCGTGTACATGCCCAGAAATGCTTGGTGGATTGGTGTTCCATTGGGTCTGGTACCTCCTGTACTTGCCTGGAGCACGTCTATTTTGGTATAGTCTCATGAACGGGGATTGTCCATACCAATGCTGCATTGCATAGCATCTTTATGTGCATGCCTGCAAATGAAATTGCATGCTGTTTTTGTAGGCATATGCTCACTTATGGTAGTGCTATGTGTGAGCAGGGCTTAACCAAGGGCACTTTTTCCCATGTGGTTTTTTCCCTTGGACATCAAGTGTGAAAGGACACTCTAACATATAATATTTTGTACTTCTATATTATATGGATGTGGCACACATGCAAGGGTTGACTTGCATTTTGTGGATACCACACTTTTGGCTCTCTCTCTCTCTCTCTCATTTCTGTGTGTGAGCTCCTCTACCCTGCACCTAACCCTAATGTGCAGGTTTGTGTGTGTGAGTGTGTGAGTCCAACACCCAACAATTGGTATCAGAGCTGGGAACTGGGAGCTAGCCCTGAAATTCTGCTACTGGAAGAAAGCCTGCGAACTTCCGTCGTCGTCCGTCCATGAATTCCGTCCGACGTTTCCGTCGTTGCTCCACCGTCCGGCCGCCAGAAACGGGCGGCACTAGTGGATAGTGGGGAGCCCACCACCGCCGCTCAGCCCACTGGCAGCTCTTCCCTCTCCAAGCGGCGCCCAGTACCGCCGCCGCCCAGGCGCGCCCCTGCTCCGTCGCGCTTCCGTTCGATTCCGGCCACCCTTCTGTCTGCGCTCCAACCCGCCATCCGTCCTGCGCCGACGACACCAGGCCCCCGCGAACCTGCTTCGACCTACGCGCTCGTCCTCTCTGCTCCGTTGCACCTGCCTTCGCTTGGCCGGCCAGAGGCTCCCGTCCGTTCGCTCCCGCCACGCACCCGCCAGCGACTCGTGCCCAGGTAACGGCTTCCGGCTCCAGCGCCGTGCACGACTCCAGGCCGCCAGGTCCTGCTGCAGCTATGCGCGCTAGCGCATGCTCTCCGCCTCAGGCAGCTCGTCGGCGCACCTCAGCCTGCCTCGTCAGCTGTGTACACCCACCTCGACACCTGCAGCTGTCCTCGACACCTGCAGCTCTGCACGGCTCCGCCTGGCTGCTAGGTACACGCACCCGCCTGCAGCTCCAAGTGCTTCCCCTCGTCGACACCTGCCCAGCTGCAACAACTCCTCCTCGTCGGCTTCACCCTCTACACGCCTGGCTGCAGGCCCCTCGACTGCTCCCCGCCTAGCACCTGCTTTCTCACACGTGCTACCAAAGGTATTCTCTGTACAATTTTTTTGACAAACACAAATACAAAATTTGCAGCCATACCAGTGCAGGTCATATGCAGATTTTGTAGACACTTCTATGCAAGTCAGATTGAAAGGAAAATTGCAGGTGCAATTTGGAGGATTTCTCAATTTCAGGACAAATTGAAAAAATTGGGCATGTTGCTTTGCCTGCAATTTGGGGGTTTTCAAAATTGAGGTCAAAATCAACAAATTGAGCCTCTTTCAGTTGCAAAAAATTAGGGCTTTGGTGAAAATTTTCCAATTAGATGCACATTGAAGCAATTGGAGTGCATAAAAATTGGGGATTTTCAGATTGGAGCATGTAATTGGGCATTACAGCTGCGATTTGTCGCGTATGTATACACATTGTGTGTAATTGGACAATTTGGTGCAGGTTTACACTTGCTTTGGTTTGCAGGCATACATTTGCACAGGACATTTGGTTGCCTGGTAGTACACATAGGTGCTTGGTTTGCTTGCATATATATTTTGTTGACATGGCACAGAATGCTACAGAGGTATTTGGTATGCTCACCCAGGAGGACAAGCTGGATGGATCTAACTACTCCCTCTCGAGTTTCATGATCTGTAATTTGCTGGTAGCCAAAGGGCTTTGGGGCATCGTGTGTGGTGACGACACACGCCCACTTACCATACAGCTAACCACGCCTCAAAGGGGAGGTGCTCAAAGAGCTCCTGATGTAGATCTTGCTCCCACACAAGAGCAGAAGAGATGGGACTCGAGAGATGCACAGGCCATGTCATTGATAGCCCTTTCAGTGAAAGGGACTATTATTCCGCACATTCGTTCTTGCAAGACATCGAAGCTTTCATGGGACACATTGGAAGCAATGTATCAGGTACGCAACGAGGCAAGAGTTGCCTACTTGAAGAGGCAATTGGATCTCCTTTCTATGGATGAGGGTGACTCTAAGGCAGATCATCTCACCAAAGTGAAAGATTTGCAGGAACATTTGCTCAACATTGATGAGGTTATCCCAGACAGACAGATGGTCACCAACACTCTTCATTCTTTACCACCTTCCTACTTGGGTTTTCACACCTCTCTCAACCTCTCAATGAGAGGAGGTGGTGATCCCGTCACTTTTGAAGAGCTCGTGGGTTTGCTCTTGCAGGAAGAGCAAACAAGAGCAAACTTATCGAGCAACCGTGGTGGAGACAAGGCATTTACAGCCAAGGATAAGGGTAAAGCAAAGAGCTTTAGGCATGGGGGACAACAGTCTAGCAAGGCTGGTCATGGACAGCCCTCTTCTAGTGGTGAAAAGTCTAACATGCAAACAAGCCCAAAAAGAAGGGCAAATGTCACTACTGCCATAAGCCTGGACACTACATCAGTGAATGTAGGAAGCGGATTGCAAAAGAGAAAAGGAAAGAAGCAGGCAATGCAGTAGCAGACTCTTCTGATGACAAAGCATAGCAATCAGCTAATGTAATCCAGGAAGAGTACACTTTTTTGGTCACATGCACTAGTGACACACCAAGTGCTTCAGACCCTTGCATTGCATCTGACAGACAGAATGCATCATGGTATTTTGATATAGTGGTGCTTCGAGCCACATCACTTCATGCAAAGATGTATTTCAGCACTTGGTTTATGCTTCAAATGGCCACACTGTATCATGTGCAAATCATACCACATATCCAGTAAAGGGAATTGGTAATGTCATACTTATTACAGCCAATGGTGCCAATATATGTATGAAAAATGTATTGTATGTTCCAAGGATAAAGAAAAATCTGCTCTCCATCTCAGCCATAAACGACCAAGGTTTAAAGGTTAGTACTACCGAGATGGTTGCTGAAAACTTTGCAAGAAAGCAAACTTGCAGCTCCACTTACAGGTAGAACAAGGGCTAGTTCCAGCCATGCTTTGAATATACATCGTGGGGAGTCTGCATTAGCAATGGGTGGTCTCTTTGATTCAGAAGAGCCTTCTTCTTATGAAGAAGCACATGAGAATGAGCATTGGTTGCAAGCTATGCAAGCAGAAATTTCTTCTATCATGAAGAACAATACATGGGATCTTGTGGAATTGCCTAAAGGCAAGCATGTCATTGGAACAAAGTGGGTGTACAAAGTCAAAAGAAAGTCTGATGGTACTATTGACACGTACAAAGCAAGACTTGTAGCTAGAGGCTACTCCCAGAAAAAGGGAATAGATTATGAAGAGACTTTTGCTCCTACTTCCAAAATGACCACAATAAGATCAGTGACCATTGGCTGCACATAAAGGATGGAAAGTGCATCAATTGGACATCAAAACTGCATTCTTAAATGGGGATTTACAAGAGGAAGTATATGTAAATCAGCCCATTGGTTTTGTAGTTCCTGGTGAGGAACATAAAGAATGTAGGTTGCACAAAGCATTGTATGGGTTAAAGCAAGCTCCAAGAGCTTGGTATGATAAGATACATGCTCATCTAACCAGCCAAGGTTATAAGAATAGTCCAGCTGAAAGCACATTGTATGTGAAGAAAACCGATGCCGATATTCTCATAGTCATCTTGTATGTAGATGACATGCTCATTACAGGTACAAGCAAAGCACAAATTTTAGATTTCAAAGCTGATTTGAAAGCTGAATTTGATATGTCAGATTTGGGATGCCTCATTTACTTGTGTAACACAAGGCCAGACATATCTTTTGGGGTGTCTTTGTTGAGCAAATTCATGCACAGCCCAGGCACAAAGCATTGGCAAGCAGTCAAACGCATTTTTCGTTATCTTAAGGGTACTCTGGATCTTGGTTTGTTCTATCCAAGGGGGGGCAGCTTGCAGCTTTATGCATACAGTGATTCAGATTGGGCTGGTGATTATGATACCAGGCAATCCACCAGTGGGAATTGTTTTTTTCTTGGCAGTTCATGCATATCTTGGTTGAGTAAAAAGCAACCCACTGTTGCTACACCTACTTGTGAGGCTAAGTACAAGGCAGTCTTTACAGCTACAGTAGATTGTGTATGGTTGAGGAGACTATTGGCTGATCTTCGTGAGTGTCAGCAGACACCCACCACCATTCTCACTGAAAGCTAGAGTGCTATGGCCGTGGCACGAAATCTAGTATTTCATGCACGTACCAAGCATATAGAGATTCATTATCACTATGTCAGAGAGAGGCTACATGTAGGGGAGATCAGTTTATCTTATTGCCCCACACAGGATAATGTTGCAGATCTATTCACAAAGGCTTTACCTCGAGAAAAGTTTGAAGCTTTCCGCAAAACTTTGGGCTTACTCTCATACAGAGAGTGATCTGCTACCTTGTACAGGTTCACACTTTCACTACAGGGGGGATTTGTAGGCATATGCTCACTTACGGTAGTGCTATGTGTGAACAGGGCTTAACCAAGGGCACTTTTTCCCATGTGGTTTTTCCCCTTGGACATCAACACTCTAACATATAATATTTTGTACCTCTATATTATATGGATGTGGCACACATGCAAGGGTTGACTTGCATTTTGTGGATACCACACTTTTGGCTCTGTCTCTCTCTCTCATTTCTGTGTGTGAGCTTCTCTACCCTGCACCTAACCCGAAAGCAATTATACGAGTCTAAAATTAGAATTTAATTAATTAAAATCATCTAGATTTTAATCAATCAAATTTACTCATTAGAATCTAAGAATGAAGTCAAGGAGGCCTTAGGGTAATTTTAAGATTTATTAGAGTCGATCTAAATTTATCAAGTCTAAAGTTAGCAGGTTGAATTGAGTGTAGCCTCATGACCAGCTTCATAGTGCCTCCAAAGGATTGTGCAAAGGTTTTGCAAATTCATGTTTTCTCTTCATGAAGATTTTTGGAGACTGAAAACTCTGTTTTTCCACCATTTCTCTCCATTTCCAAGCTCTCCATAGCCATACCCAACTTGCTAGGGTGTTTTCCAAGCTTCCAAGAGTGTTTCCAAGTGCTAATCACTCTCCTACTCACTCCCAATGACTGAAATTCAGCAAAACAGCTCTCCTTTTTGCTGTAATTTCTAGTCTTTTTGCTGAAAACCCTAATTTCAGCCTTTCTTTCTCAAGTTGAACCATAGGGGAAGCTTTCCCAAGGTTCCCTTCATCCTCTTGAAGACTTTTGTCGCGAAGAAAGGCGACAAATCAAAGATCTCAACACTCCAAGGACTTCCATCGCGAAGACTTCCGCTGTTATCGACTCTACTTGCTATTGGTAAGCTTTTATGCTTAAATATGGGAGCAAGTAGCAGGAGAGAGGAACCGGATTACAAGATCACATACCCTATGTAGTGTTCTCTTGTCCTACGTGCTCTCTTGCTCTCTTGCAGATTGTTGCTACCATGTGTTGGTGAAACCGGATTACAAGATCACATACCCTGTGTAGTGTTCTCTTGTCCTACGTGCTCTCTTGCAGATTGTTGCTACCATGTGTTGGTGGAACCGGATTACAAGATCACATACCCTATGTAGTGTTCTCTTGTCCTACGTGCTCTCTAGCAGATTGTTGCTACCATGTATTGGTAGAACAATAGAGAGCAAATGGTAGGGAACATGGGCACTTGAGAGGGTAGTGTGGGTTGCAAGTCTACATCGACAACCACTTGTTTGCAATATTGTATTCATATGCATTGGTATGGAAATCTGGTTAGAAATGCCCATGACACTATGTACTTGATTCTCCCAAGAATATACTTTATTTGAGGGAGGGGTCGGCCGTTCCGGCTCATTGTGTGTCCAACAATTTACTTCTTGTATTTGAGCAAGTGTCCATCAAATCTTAGAGTATTTAAGTGTATTGATTAGCATTGTGTTCAACCAAGTTATAGTGTGCCTCCCCTCGTTGGTGTTTTTCTCATTTTTCCTCACTCCCCGTTATTTTCTCCATTTTTCCCATTTTTATATGGCTTGGGTGGCTGCCATGTGGTGGCTGGAGCTCACAGATTCTGGCCGACTGCTGCATCAGGTCCACAACTTCACCTATGAGCTGGCCGACTCATTATAGCCGGCCGACTGGGTGCCTTCAACAAGTCATGGAGATTTAGGGCCTGTCGGCTGCTTCTGATGCAAGCCGACTGTAGTATGGGGGCCATATAAAATGGCCCCATTGCTCCCTTGTCATATCATCTTGTATCATTTCGGGATCTTGTGTATATAGAGCAAAGTTACACTATGACCTTGCTGATTTCATCGTTGTCACGGTTCCACAGCCGGAAGCAGAGGAAGTTGAGTTACAGTCAACCAGAAAGGACCGCGAGGCACAGGCACAGTTGTGGGATCGTGTCAACACCAAGGTCCGTTCATTTATCTTCCTCAACTGCACACCGCAGGTAATCAATCATGTAAAGCATATGACGCTGGCCAGAGGCATATGGCAGCACTTGGCTTCTCTTTATAAGAGGGTATCGCCCATGAAAAGGATTTCCTTGGAAGTACAGATGCGGGTTATGAACCCTGCAAAGTCGTCAACGATGCGGAAGCATATTAACAAGCTGCAGGCCCTTCAGCAGGAAGTCCTTCAGGCTGGGAAGGAGATATCATCAGAAGATATGGCCATCACTTTGCTGTCCCACTTGCCTTCTCAGTATTCCGCTTTCTACTCTTCTTTGATTACTAGTGGCAAGCTCAGCACCATTACATGGGAGGAGCTTATGCCCATGGTCTTGGACCAGGAGGAACGATTCATGAACCCTCCTCACAGCGGAGATTCGGAGGCCTTAACTAGCCAATGGTCGAAAGGCCGGAATAACAACAAGGGCAAAGGGAAGGCTTCACCAGAGAAGTCTTCTGAGAAGAAGCCTGACACGGATCGAGAGAAACTGAAGGCCGAGAGGTCCTCCAACGATTGTGGCAAGAAAGGCCACTATTGGAGGAAGTGTCCTAAGCGGACTGGGAAGAGTGCTGATTCTTCAGCCTCAGCTGCAAAGACTCCAGCATTTGTGCACTTAGAGATGATGGACTCAGATGCTTCATCGTCTTTGACCGAGGAGGCAGTTGGCTTCACCGCAAAGGATACCCGGGAGTGGATTCTTGACAATGGTGCTTCCAGGCACATGACTCCTTCTCGAGACTTCTTTTTGGATTTAAAACGGCATTTTTAATGGCGACAACTCCTCCATTCCGATACACAGTGAGGGCCGGATGGAGATTATTCCTGATGGCAAGGGGGGTAAGCATTCCTCCCGTGTTCTTTACATCCCTGCTCTTGGTTTTCATCTTCTATCAGTACATGAAGTACACAAGACTAGCTTTCGGGTGGAATTTGAGGAGCATTCACTTGCTCTACGGGACCATGAGACTGGCCAGGTCGTTTGGGAAGGAAGTGTGGAGAATGGTATCGACACGCTCTCCGCACTCTCCTCATTGACAAGTTCTCAAGTCGGAGATCTGTGGCACTTTCGGTTTGGCCACTTAAATGTGGATGCACTGCAGCCAGCTTTCCGAGACCAGATGGTGGTTGGCTTGCCAGATGTTGGCAGGCAGGCAAGGACGTTGCAGTTCTTGCATACGTGGTAAGCAGCATAGGGAATCCTTTCCGAAGCAGACTTCCATGCGGGCTTCAAAACCATTGGAGTTGATTCACACTGACTTGTGTGGACCTTAGCAGACACCATCATTGGGAGGTTCTCTATATTTCATGCTGCTTGTTGATGACTGTACCAGATTCACGTGGGTCTACTTTCTTTCACATAAGGACCAAGCTTTTGCACGGTTCAAGGATTGGCACGTGATGGTGGAGAAAGAGTCTGGTGGAGAAAGAGTCTGGATTGCAGGTAAAGACTCTCAGGGTTGACAAAGGAGGTGAATTCTCTTCAAATGCTTTCGTCAGATTTTGTGCAGATCATGGCATCAAGAGGGAACTGGCCAATACAGGATCACCTTCAGAGAATGGAGTTGTAGAACGCAAAAACAAGACTGTGGTGGAGATGGCGAGGACCATGCTGAAGCATCGTAATCTTCCTCGTCCACTTTGGGGAGAGGCTATGGCGACGGCTGTCCATACCCTCAACCGGTCTCCAACGACTTCAGTACCTAATATGACTCCGTTTGAGGCTTACTTTGGCAGGAGACCTGATGTCTCCCACTTCCGTGTTTTTGGGAGCGATGCGTATGTACATATTCCGAAGAAGCAGAGGGGGATGCTTGAGTCCAAATCCCGTAAGCTTATAGTTGTGGGGTATAATTCTCTTTCCAAGGGATACAGATTGTATGATCCAGAGAGGAATGAGATTGTTGTCAGCCGAGATGTGGTCTTTGATGAGCATGTTCCAGTATCCACTGTCGAGGAGCCGCCACTTCTTCGAGATCCAGAGGAGTCTAATGATGATTCCCAGTCCATTGTTCCAGTTGGTCAACCACGGTCAATACAGGAGGCTGAGCGCACAGCTGGAGTAGAGCCCCCACAGCAGCAGGAGGCTCCGCGATCTGTTCGAGTACCCAGGTGGTTGATAGCCACCCTTCGGGAGTCAAGTGTCACGGAGCTTTCCTCCGAGTGGACCACAGAGGACGGCCCTCGAAGATCGCACAGAGTCCGCAACAAAAGCCATTCAGCAAAGCTTCTTCAGGTAAACTATGCTTTGATGACTCGTATCATGCGGGACAAGAAGCCCACTTCCGTTAAGGAAGCTCTTTCACAGGATACTTGGAGGAAAGCCATGCAGGTGGAACTTGATGCCATCGAGAAGAACAACACATTGGTACCGAGGCTGTCGAAACGATCAGTCATTTGTGTCAAATGGTCTTTAAGACCAAATATGCGTCAGATGGGTCGGTGGACAAACACAAAGCCAAACTCATGGCTAGAGGTTATGCTTAGTGGCCAGGCTGTCAGAATACGCAGCGGAGATGATGACCAAATCTGGGAACACGAGCAAAAACGCAGGCAGCAAAACAGCACAAGAGAGAGAGAGATGTAGGCGTGTAACTCTGCTCTATATACACAAGAAGATCCCGAGAAATGATACAAATGAGGTATGGGGGCTGGGGTCCTATATATACATCCCATAGAGGGCAGTCGGCCAGCAAAAAGAATGCCCACGACTGATGAAAAGGTCCCACGACTGCATAAATGCAATCGGCCAGCAAACAGGTGCCCACGACTGATGAAAACCAGTCGGCCAGCAGCCCTGAAGCCCACGACTGATGAACATCCAGTCGGCCAGCACTGGGGTGCTCCTGGCATCATCTGGCAGCCCTCCCAAGCCTCAAAAAAATGGGAAAAAATAGGGGAAAAATACGGAGTGTGGGGAAAAATGATAAAACACCTCATAAGGGCGGGCACACCCACAACAAAGGCCCTGGTGTATAAATCTAGACAGGAGATGACTTCTAACACCCCCTCTCAGCTCCTGGCTGTGAAACCAACCACTGGGAGCTGGGATGAAGCCTGAACAAATCCTGAGAGAGCGACTTCGTGAAGAGGTCCACCGTACTGTCCTCCGTCGAACAGAACTCTAGCAAGATGTCATCAGCAACGATCTGTTCACGAACAAAGTGCCTCGGGATGACCATGGGTTCCTCCAATGGAAGCCCAAACCTGCAATGTAACCTCCTCCTGCTCCGTAAAACTGCTCCTGGGCCTGAAGTAGATCCCCTCGTGTCCGGATCTCTTCCCCAAACCGAGTCACTCCAACCGCTCCAAAAGAGACATCTGCAACCATGAGCTCAACCGCCTCATCAGGAAGCTCCCGTCCAATCTGGTGTCCATCAACCAGATCCATGAACCATACAGCTTCTGAGTCATAGAGACATCACACTGCTCACAAGGATCAACACCTGTTACGGTGCACAAGCAAGTCCTGGAAACCTGATGAAACCTGTCAACCACCCCCTCTGAATCCGGAACCACAAAGCCTGGAGAAACCACCTCCTTCTGCAAGTAAGCACCTGCCACCTGCCTAGCTTTCCGAAAGGTCCCCGTAGAAAGAACATCCTTAACTACTGGAAGTTCTATGTCCCGAACACTACAAGACATCAGAGCATAAGTGACCTATTCAGCTTCCTCTGACTCACGAACACAAGAACTACCAACATCAGTACTGGAAAGTTCCTGCCAACTGCTGCCATCTACTGGTAAGCTATCCACCATCTGGTCTCGGAAAGCCTGTACCTTCAGCGTATCCACACTTGAGTAGCCATTACCACACTGCCACTCATCACAATCCTGAGGACCTGGGAGAGAGAGTGCTGAAAGCCTGTAGACTCCATTCTCCACTCCACCTTCCCAAACCACTTGGCCTGTTGCTTTGTCCCGGAGAGCAACAAAATGCTCATCAAACTCCACCCGTACGCCACTCTTGCAAACCTGATGCGCTGACAACAGATGAAACCCAAGTGCCGGAACATACAACACCTGGAAGGAATGCTTCCCCCCTCTGCCATCGGGAACTATTTCCATCCTGCCCTCACTGTGAACTGGGATAGTGGACGTATCCCCAGTAAGAATATGACCAGAAAGCCTGCAGAGATCCTGTAAACCGGAACGGGAAGGAGTCATGTGCCTGGAAGCACCACTATCGAGAATCCACTCCCGAGTATCCGTTGCGGAGAGTCCTCCAATCTTCTCCCTGCCTGAAGAAAATGAAGCATCGGTGTCCATCACCTCCAGTGCACAAAAGCCGAAGTCTTCATGATTGCTCCTGAGGAATCTTCACCCTTCTCGGTCTTCCGCTTGGGACATTGCCTCCAGTAGTGGCCTTTCTCGCCACAATCATTACAGGTCCTCTCTACCTTCAGCTTCTCGCGGTTAGCGTCGGACTTCTTCTCAGAAGACTTCTCCGATGAAGCCTTCCCTTTGCCCGAGTTACGGCCTTTCGACCGTTGGCCAGTTAAGGCCTCCGAACCTCCACCCTGAGGAGGGTTCGTGAATCGTTCCTCCTGGTCCAGAACCATGGGCACAAGCTCCTCCCACGTGATGGTGCTGAGCCTGCCACTGGAAATCAAAGACGAGTAGAATGCTGAGTACGAAGAGGGCAAGTGTGACAGCAACGTGATTGCCATGTCCTCTGACGATATCTCCTTCCCAGCCTGAAGAACTTCCTGCTGAAGAGCCTGCAGCTTGTTAATATGCTCCCGCATCGTCGACGACTTTGCAGGGCTCATAACCCGCATCTGTACTTCCAAGAAAATCCTCTTCATGGGCGATACCCTGTTGTAAAGTGAGGCCAAATGCTGCCATATACCTCTGGCCAGCGTCATATGCTTTACATGATTGATTACCTGCGGTGTGCAGTGGAGGAAAATAAACGAACGGACCCTGGAGTTGACACGATCCCACATCTGTGTCTGGGCCTCCCGGTCCTTCCGGATTGACGGTAACTCCCCTTCCTCTACTTCCGGCCGTGGAACACCAACAACGACGAAATCGGCGAGGTCATACGACTCCAGAACAGATTCCATCATCACCTTCCATATGCCGTAGTTGCTCCCGTCCAACTGACGGTCCACCGGGAACGTGGGGAGTGTCGGGATCTTCACATGTCTCTCGGCCATCTCAAACAGATCTGCCATAGCGGGGATGTACTCTGAAAAGAGTGGGTGGGTGGGAACAAAGAAGAACTGATACCTGCAAGTGGCTGTCCAACAAATCAGCCCGCCTTCCTCTTGCTTCTCCTCTTCCCGAACAGTCCAAAACAGTCCACCAATCAGCCACAAAACAGCCCCCTCTTGCTCACACAAATCCCAAGACCTATCTAGAGCCTAGGGCTCTGATACCATGTCAGAATACGCAGCGGAGATGATGACCAAATCTGGGAACACAAGAGCAAAAACGCAGGCAGAAAAACAGCACAAGAGAGAGAGAGATGTAGGCGTGTAACTCTGCTCTATGTACACAAGAAGATCCCGAGAAATGATACAAATGAGGTATGGGGGCTAGGGTCCTATATATACATCCCATAGGGGCAGTCGGCCAGCAGAAAGAATGCCCACGACTGATGAAAAGGTCCCACGACTGCATAAATGCAGTCCGCCAGCAAACAGGTGCCCACGACTGATGAAAACCAGTCGGCCAGCAACCCTGAAGCCCACGACTGATGAACATCCAGTCGGCCAGCACTGGGGTGCTCCTGGCATCATCTGGCAGCCCTCCCAAGCCTTAGAAAAATAGGGGAAAAATACGGTGTGGGGAAAAATGATAAAATACCTCATAAGGGCGGGCACACCCACCCTGGTGTATAAATCTAGACAGGAGATGACTTCTAACACAGGCATCAACTACGAGATACCTTTGCACTGACAGCAAGGATGACCACGATTCGGACCGTTCTTGGCCTTGCTTCTTCTCAGAGGTGACCTCTGTATCAAATGGATGTAAAATCTACGTTCCTTAATGGTGACCTGCAAGAGGAGATGTATGTTGAGCAGCCTCCAGGCTTTCTTGTTCCAGGATCAAAAGGGATGGTTTATAGGTTACGTAAGGCCTTGTATGGTCTTAAACAGGCTCCCAAGACTTGGAATCAAAAGATTGATTCCTTCTTTGATCGGACTGGTTTTCAGAGATCGGTTGCAGATCCCAACCTGTATCTCTTTCGGGAACGCGACATGGTTATGATTATCATCCTTTATGTGGATGACCTCATTCTCACCAGCGATCATGTGGAGCACATTGGCGTGATAAAGGCTACTTGGTCAAAAAAGTTTGAGATGACCGATCTAGGCTTACTCCACTTCTTTTTGGGATTGGAGATATGGCAGACCCAGACGGGTTTTTTCGTCTCTCAGCAACGATATGTCCATGAGTTGCTTGAGGCCTTTGGGATGGAGTACTACAAGCCTATTACTTCGCCGATGGACCCGAATACAAAGTTAACTATTAATGATCCTTGTGAGCCAATTGATGCCTCGCAGTATCGGAAGCTGGTTGGTTCATTGATCTGGTTGCTGAACACCAGATTGGACTTGAGCTTCTCCGTGGGGCTATTGAGCTCTTTTATGCAGACACCATTGAAGTCTCATTGGGACGCAGCATTGAGGTATCTGCAGAGTACGAAGGATCTAGGACTCTTCTACATGGGAGGGGATGGAGTCAAACTCCAAGGTTGGAGTGACTCAGATTGGGGAGGAGATCCAAACACGAGGAGATCTACTTCAGGTTACAGTTTTACTCTCGGCTCAGGAGCAGTTTCTTGGAGCAGTAAGAGGCAGCCAACTATTGCTTATCTTCGACAGAGACAGAGTACCGGGCTGCTTGTGGTGCTGCTTGCGTGGCTACGGAGGCTACTAGGCAATTGGGTTTCCACAGAAGGAGCCCACAGTCATCCAGTGTGATAACCATAGTTGTATAGCCATTGCTCAGAACCCGGTCTTCCATGCCCGTACCAAGCACATAGAGATACAATATCACTTGTACGTGAGGAGATCTTGGCTGGTGACATCTTGTTACTTTATTGTTCGACGGAGGACAATGCGGCGGACCTCTTCACGAAGTCTCTACCTCAGGCTATGCTCAGGCGGCACTCCAGCTCCCTAGGGTTGGTTTCACAGCCAGAGCTGAGAGGGGGTGTTAGAAGTCATCTCCTGTCTTTATTGAGACACTAGGGCCTCTCTTGTGGGTGTGCCCGCCCTCGTAGGTGTTTTTCTCATTTTTCCTCACTCCCCGTATTTTTCCCCATTTTTCCCATTTTCCTATGGCTTGGGTGGCTGCCCTGTGGTGGCTGGAGCTCACAGATTCTGGCCGACTGCTGCATCAGATCCACGACTTCACCTATGAGCTGGCTGACTCATTATAGCTGGCCGACTGGGTGCCTTCAGCAAGTCGTGGAGGTTTAAGGCCTGTCGGCTGCTTCTGATGCAGGCCGACTGTAGTATGGGGGCCATATAAAATGGCCCCATTGCTCCCTTGTCGTATCATCTTGTATCATTCCGGGATCTTGTGTATATAGAGCAGAGTTACACACCTATCTCTCTCCTTCTCTTGTGCTGTCTATTTTCTGCACTCTACTTGCTCTTGTGGTCTCAGATTTGGTTATCATCTCCGCTGCGTATTCTGACACAAAGGATTATCACACAACAAGTGAGAGTTTGGCTGCAGCCGCACCATGCCACTTTATCTCTCTCATCTAGGCCAGACAATCATATACTAATGCCCACCTGTCTGGATTCACATTCGACACATCCTTCATAACCACCCCACAGCATCTCAATCTCGCTGTCACAGTGGCTATGGAATGGTGGCTGCTTGTTTTTCATTTACACCAAATTACTGCACTACTGGGGGCACCTCTGGCTGCAAACTCCCTGATATGCCATTTTTCTTTCAATATAGCTAATGGGCAGTTTGGCTCTGTTAGGCTGGCTGGCTGGTAGGTTGTCTGTACCTTTCATGCTGATGGTGGCTGCGGCCTATGCTATTGATGTGATTTTGTTTGTTAAATGAGAAAACCAAGTTGCAAAAATGCCATTTGCAAACGGCATCTTGCCATTCGTTGCCAGTCTAATCATAAAAGAATGCCGTCAATTTAGAAAAAGGCACATTCAAGCTACCCAAAAAATTAAAAAAGTATAGAAAAAGAAGTAAAATATGAATATTTAAACAAGCCCACACCACAAAATCGAAGAAGAAAATTGGAAACATCCAAAACTATCCTCGTTCGATCAGGCAAGATTTTGACCCTTTGGAGTTAATCATCATGAGCCATAAGAAACTTACCAAATACAAGAGAGTAATCACTGTCTAACACATCGTTGCAGTTGCTGCTACCGATGGGGCAAGAGACAGGCCCACCAAAAAGCTTCATGTAAGTGAGATATGCTGTCTCTGCAAACCCTAGAGTTGCCAGCCCCGCAATTCCGCCATAGACAGAAGAAGAACCGGCATTCTCCAAGCTTCTGCTTGAAGCTACCTCATCAGACTCCGAATCGCCATTTTCCAAGCCATCTTCAGGCTGCAAAGCGCATAACACAGCATGCCTTTGCAGCCAGCAGCGCCTTATCTACATCGAAAAGGAGAGGTCAGTTTGAACTCCGACGAAAACATTTCTGATGACAGTGAAAACCTCTAAAACCTTTGATTCTTTCTATCATCTACCAAAAAGCTACAGAATCCTAGAACTTGCAGAGAGAAATGAGCAGAAATTGTTCGCACCGTACTCTTTGCCCTCAGAGCTACTCCCAGTCGCGCAGTGTGCAGAAACGGAGAGATGCCGCTGAGATGGTAGGACTTAAACGTCGAAGATGGAGTGCAAGGAAAAGCACGAAACTGGACATGCAGAATCGCCATAGCCAGAACTCGATCTATTTTCCAATTTGGTTAACTTACGCCCGATTCAGACGAGACTGGCCGACACTTTCCGGACAACTAGCTTATTGATCTGGGCGCACACAGTGACCCAACACTACCTCACACGGACCCCTTAGGCATGGGATCAACGGTGGAAACCCGGCGAGGCAGTCGGGCCCAACGAGGGCCATCTGATTTTGATTGGAGGACGGCCGCTGGCTGGTTGGACTGCCGGGGGAGGAGGGGGATAAGCTTAAGACCTAACTGGCAATAATCCAGAGCACGACCGGGCGTGGGCACGTGGAGTTTTACCCTAGGACTGCGGTGACCCGAGTTCGAATCCCACCTATACGCATGTTGGCTGAGTTTACAAATTGGCCCGTGTTTACAAAATGCCTGGGTTTACATTTTTGGCCAAGTTTACAAAAAGATGCTGAAGATCTAATGGCCCTCGTTGGCCAGCTAGGTTTCCACCATTCATCCATGCCTAAGGGGTCTTGGGAGGGCAATCCATTGGCGATCCTCCTCATGCCATACCGATGGACAGGTGTGGGTCAAGGAAGGACCCATTGGAGGAAAGAAATTGCAGCTCCCCTTGCTGATATTAGGCTTGGGCTTGTGAATACGTATGGTTGTCCTTCGCTTACACCCACAGTTGCATATGCATATGCACCCCACACATTTGCATCCTGCTCACGCCCCTTTTGCATCATGCACACATGTCCGCATGTATATATATGTATGTGTGTGTGTCACACACATATGTATGTATGTATATACAACTGGCCCTTATTCACACCTCGGTGCCTAAAACTTAAAAAGAGATGATTATAAGAGTTATCCAGGCTTGGGTTCGCCAGCTGTTCTCATAATTCCTCTCAAACCATAACATGTATAATAAACAAATAGCTACACGCATGAGGGGGGAGATCTAACCCAATAGTGCGTTGATGGTGATGTTGCTCTATTTTTCTCTTGTTTTATGCTATGTTATGCTCTATCATATCAATTTGATTCAAGTCTATGCTTTAATCTTTGATATATGTATGAGTTTTTAATTATTTCTTCAAGAAGTACTTGAGGTCCCGTGACATGGTATAAGAGCTATGGGTACTTTCACTTAAAGAAAAAGAAGAGCTATGGGTACTTTGACTTAAAGAAAATGCAAGAAGCTCACAAAAATCCAAAGGGTAAAGAAGACAAAGTCTCAAGAACTCCTCATGGACAAAGATGCAAAAAACCACTCTTTTTAAAAAGAAACCACCCTTCTTCTTCCCAAAACCACCTTCATGAATCTTAATCCTCTCCATAATCCATCAATATGGATGGAATCAGCACATTGAGGAGATCAAGAGCCTAATTTCGGAATTGCTAAGCACTTTGTATGCTCAAAATCCCAAAAAAAAAAGCTTATTGGGTTTTTACAGTAGAATTAAGTTTGGGTTAAAGCTTTAATCAAGTTGAAGACATTTATAGCTGGCGAGACAACGATGGTGATAGGAGCGATAGTTTCTCCTTTTCATTTTTCATAGAAGCGCGCAGTGCTGGTTCGCAGTCATCGTCGTGAAGAAGCAATATTTATATTTATTATTATTCAAAGGCTAAGCTTAAAAGCTTTGAAGTTTCAAAGCCTCAAATTATTTTAAGCCTTTAAAGCTTTGAAGTTTCAAAGCCTCAAATTATTTTAAGCCTTTAAAGGTTTACAGCCTTCAAAAAGCTTCATATATCATTTTTATATAATAATAAAAAAGAGATAGCTGGCCATTTACCCTCTATTCAGTATTGTGCGCAACCGTGGAGTATTTGGTTAAAGCCAAAACTTTTAAGCTTTGCTGTGTTGCTTTTTTAAGAGGCTTACTAATACAAGCTTTAAAAGCTTATATTCATACAAGCTTAAGTCCTCTTTATCCTTCAAAAAGAAAAGAAAGAAAAGGGAGTTTTACAAAAGCAGAAAGAAATTCAGCAACAAGTGGACAACGGGGTTTTCTTCTTTGGCAAGTGGACAACGGAGTTTTCTTCTTTGATATCTTTCGGCTTTTTTTTAAAGACTTCTTCAACCAGTTATTATTTGGATTTATTTCGGCATCAAGGAGTTATCTTCTATATTGAATGTTTCTTGGGCAATATTCTCAAGCTCTTGAAGATTACTGGAATCATGGCTTTTTGTTGCTTATTCAACATCAACAAAAATTATTTCCACCATTCATCTTTCGACATACAAGCTCTACTTCAAATATTTTGCCAACTCCTTGAATTCAAGCACGTCAGCAACACTTTATTAATTGGCCCGTGAATCTAATGAGTTAAGTATTATTATTTAAGCAAATTTTCATTTCTACATTTAAAATTTATAACCTTTATCTTTCCATCTCTCTCTTTCATCAAATCTTTATCTTTCCATCTCTCTCTCCTTCATGAATCCTCTACCCCCTACCATTCAAGAGAAAATCCAGTCACTTCAAAATCAGATTCTTGTTGAGAAAAAGTTGAGGATAGATTTAGAACACAGGTTTTTCCATAAAAAGAGGCATAGACATGTCAGTGCTACATCTTCATATTCTGATGATGATCAAATTTAGAGAATCGTACAAGCTACAAAAGAGCTAGGAGTCTATGAAAGAAAAGACGATTAGCCGCAAAGCTTTTACTTTTCAAAATTTTGATGGCAAGAAGGATGCTCACACCATACTTGCTTGCCTCAGTCAATTGGATGATTATTTCTCAAGGGAGAAATTCTCTAAGAAGGACAAAATCAAATGTGCTACTAATCACTTGGTGGATAATGCAGCATTATGGTGGAACGTCATTAAAACCAATAACAAACGCAAACCAAAATCTTGGAAGAGATTTCAGAAACTCATCAAGAAAGATTTCCTACCTTCACAATACAAAGCTACAACATGACAACGATGGTCTATATCTAGACAGCTTGATAGAGAGAATATATCAACTTATGTGGACAGGTTTTGGTGGCAAACTTTGTTACAAATTCAAGTAATCGAGAAGGTTCGCACCAAGGGTCAAAAAAGGAAGTTCATAGCAGGTTTGAAACCTGCAATTTGATCAGAGGTGAATCTGTTTCAGCCGATACTTGGCTATTTCCTTAGCCTTGAATTGTGAAAAAGAAAAAATAGTTTTCCCAAGGAAGCAGTGACTCCCCAAACCTCGACATCAACGTTTTTTAAGCCCAAAATCTTTCAAAAATTATTCGATACATCTCTTAATGACCATCACACACAGGTATTAACACCAAGGTAGATGAACAAGATAATAAAGATGATTCAAAGAAGTGTTACAGGTGAAACGAGATTGGACATATTGCATCAAGTTGTCCACAGAAGTCGAAGTTTATTTCACTTGGATTAAACATGATCGATGATGATGATGATGAATATCACGATGACTACTCTGACTCTTAAGGTAACATATTCGTTTCATTTGATTATTTTTACAATAAATAAGACTTTTTGGTAAATTTCAACGAGAGTTCGTCTGCAACAAAAGTAGAACTTCTTGGTTGAACTATACTTTATGAATTTATCACTATGTATTAGTCTTGTGGTATGGGACACAAGATTAATCCTGTGTGAAGGATTATGATGACTTATCTCTAGATTTGTGTTGTGGGATAATTTTCGGTGGTATGGGACTTGATAGAGTGTCTATCTGTCATATAATTAGAGAAGATACTCAAATTTATAAATTATACGATAATTGATATCCTTTGCTTGCAATAAGCAAACGCATAACTGAGGTCAGTTACTTGTCCAAGCAAGAGGGATGTTACAAAATGTCCACCCTTTAGCCGCACGGGGATGCCTGGACGCTAGTGTGCCATCCTAGTGAATTAGTATCATGGGTGACCCGCATTAGATACTGGTTACCTAGTGTTATTGGTATACCTAAAAACCATGCTTGACGGGTGTATATTGTTAAGGTGTAACACGTAGTGCCATGCTTGACAACTGTATTGTGGTCAAAGTGACACAAGTGGACTATGCTATGCAACTGCAGATGGTCGAAGCGTAACAAGTGGTTTATACAATTGATGTGCCATGCTAATTAAAGTGTAACAAGTGGTATACCATGCTAATTGAAGTGTAACAAGTGGCAATACACGCCATGCTAGATGATGTATATATTGATACTCTCATCATAGTGAAACAAGTGGTAAGTGTATATTATGTTTGTGCCTATCAACATTTCATATTGGGATGAATTATAGAGAAGGGTAATTAATTGAAACAACTAATGTGTTTATGTTTATGAGATAGGTGATGAGTAGTTCACGTGTCGCATATGGAGGATCTTGTCTATATCATCTTGGGATATTATTATTTCGTATTATTTTGTTGGCCATGTGCCAAATGATTGTACAAATTATTTATGCATGCTTGTGCGTGGGGTTGCTATATTCCTAGCATATATGTTAGAAGAGTGTTAGTCCCATTTTGGATTAACAAAGATGCTCCTCCAATTGAGGACATTAATAAGTGTTATGTAAAGGCACTATAAAAGTTATACATTTGGAGATACTGGCCACCTAAGGCCTTAGTTAGTAAGTTTTGGTCACCCAAGTGTGAATAAGGACCAGATGTATAAAAGGCAATTTCTCATAATGAAATTGCCTTTTATTCACCCAAGTGTGAATAAAAGGACCAGATGTATAAAAGGCAATTTCTCATAATGAAAGAACACAATCCCCCTTTGTGCTATGAGAGCTCTTGCTTTGGAGAGAGAGAGAGAGAGAGAGAGAGAGAGAGAGAGAGAGAGAGAGAGTACTCTAGTCCATGTTCTTCTTCTATGCATATGTATTGGAGAGTGAGAGGAAGATTGCCTTGCATTGTGGTGTGAGCGACTCCGCGGTGATAGCATGGAGGTGGAGAGATTGGAGGAGGGAGCTTCTAAAGGCGAGCTTGGAGAGCCTCAAGGGATATGAGCTTGAAGCATTGGTAAGTACCCAACGATAGTTGTTGTCTATTGCTTCTTCCGATTGTGAATGGGTAGAGTTTTCTCTTGGGAGGTGCGGTAGCTCATAACATTTTTGGCACCGCCTATTGGGGGGAAACACCATTGTTTCTTCCATCCTCTTAGAGCTACATCTCCCATTATGCAAAATTCACTATTGCCTTTCCATTTTGAAGGTGCATTGTGAAAAACTATGTAGATAAGGTTTGTATGGAAGAGAAGAAATTAGAGTAGTTGTGGAAAATTGCATGTTTGGAAGTGTGGGTGAGTACTTGGTATTGCCTAGAGGAAACCTACACTTGGTTTTTCTTTCAATTTTGTTGTTTTTATCACCAATTTCACAAGCGTGAGCTAGCAGTTGGTGACACGCTTTGTTCTGTTTTTCCCAAAAAAGATCACAAAAATTACAAAAACAAAGAGCCATTGGTTGTGTTGGTGACTTGCATTGCATTCCAATTGCTTGGCACAACCTTTCTGGATCTTTTGGATAGGGAAATCGCACTCTAAACATCGTTATGTTGATGCGGCTGTTAACACGTGAACATGCACGAAACAATCCACGACGTGAACCATATGGTCGCTACTTTACGACATGAAACACTCTTCGCAACGCCGAAAATTTTAGGATTACATTACTAAAGTTAGGGTACCGTATCTTGACACGTCTGCACAAAGAAACACCAAAAAACCTTATCTTGTGAAAGTGCAACGAAACAGTTCACGACGTGAAATATATTCTAGTTTACGATGTGAAAAACAAACTAGTTCACGACGTGAACTACACTCTGCTAGTTCACGGAGACATGCTACTTCAGAGCAAGATAAGTCTTGTTCATGGAGTAAGGGTTGTTAGATCAACGGTAAGATAAGTTCATAAGTACACCATAGGAGTCGCCCCAACTCGAATTACTACAGTTCTAAGCTAAAATTTCGAAGCATGAAACACAAGTTGCTCACGACGTGAACCGTAGTACGTAAATTGTAGTCTACTATTTCACGGAGATTTGTTGTTTCATGACAAGAGGAGTCAACTCGACAGAAAACCAATCGTAGCGGTTAGAGTAGTGATTTAGCTTGTTAAAACACATTCTCATGCACTTGAGGTTAGGGAAACTCATTGGAGATGACCTTACCCCCAAACGATAGTAAATCGAATCACCTAGGTTCTTCCTACCAAAGAAGTGTTGGTTTAGGTCGCTCGCACGAGCACTCAATTAAGTATTGCAGCTTGGAGAAATTTGACCACCATAGAAACAAGTAGCGAAGAATCCATGGAAGAAGGGCTAAGATTCTATGGCTTTTGAGAGGAAGAAAAACTAGCTTCTCCTATGAAGTCGAGTGGAATCTTTAATATGGCTAGGGGATTTTTTGGTCTCCAGCATGGCACATAAAATGAAGCACAATTTGTGGGCATGGGCCTGTCAACAAGTGCAGGACACGATCTAAGACCATAATTACCAACCCAACCTTCTAGTGTGAGGATTAGTGGGATGACCCCTAGGGTTAGGAGGGATAAGGAAAATGTTGCAAAGACATGTCAAGTCTTCTTCCCCACATTTAAGGAAGTGGAGGTGAACTTGAAGGTGTCTGAAGCAGAGCGACGATTGTGGCTATTGAGCTTAAAAAAACAAGAGCTTGATACGCGAAGAACAATGGTGGAACAGAGGGAAATATATAATTTTTGAATATGTTTCAACCACGTGGCAAAGATATAGAAACGTCTAGAAATGCCACTGATAACATGTGGATGGGGATGACAAAAGGAGAGATACAGTCCCAGAACCCATTAATGAGGAACTAAAGGCTGATAAAAGCCTTGAAACATAAGAAGAGGTGGGCAATCTACCTAGGGCATCTACATGAGGAGAGGATCGGCTCTACACAAGAGATGATGCCCTAGGTAAATTATCAAGTCTTCTTTCCCACATTTAAGGAAGTGGAGGTGAACTTGAAGGTGTCTGAAGCAGAGCGACGATTGTGGCTATTGAGCTTTAAAAAACAAGAGCTTGATACACGAAGAACAATGGTGGAACAGAGGGAAATGTATAATTGAATATGTTTCAACCACATGGCAAGGATATAGAAACGTCTAGAAATGCCACTGATAACATGTGGATGGGGATGACAGAAGGAGAGATACAGTCCTAGAACCCATTAATGAAACAAAGGCTGATGAAACCCTTGAAACACAAGAAGAGGTGGACAATCTACCTAGGGCATCTACCGGAGGAGATGATCGGCTCTACACAAGAGATGATCAACAAGAAATGATCAATGATCTCGCATTCTTGCAGAGCATGTAACTCTTATCCAACAAAGGCAGGTTGAGGCTGCTAACAATGAGGCAGGTGATGAGGATTTACCTAAACCCTGCCATAGACCTAAATTGAATAGAAGAACTAGTGCGAGAAGAAGACGAGGTCTAGGTAGGGGGGTAACTCCTCGAAGACGAGGTCTAGGTAGGGGGGTAACTCCTCGAAGGCCAATTGTGGATCCTAACACAGATCTAAATGCAATCACAAGGGCGGATCTGTTAAATATGGTTGCAGAAATGGGCAAAGGCATGGTTAAGGAACTAGGCACTTTCCTTGAATCATACCATCTCAGATAAAGCCAGACATCATTTCGAAGCTAGTGCAAAAATTCTTAGGTGATGGGGACACGATCCAACACATAGAGGTCTTCGAGTCAACCTGTGAAACATGTGGGCTAGTGAGCGATGTAACCATGATACATGTTTTTTCTCTAAACCTAGAAGGGAAAGCCTACCAACGGTATCAAACACTAAAGCCTGAGGATAAAGTAAATTTCACTCGGCTTAAGAATGTGTTCATACCGAGCTTTGCTTGAAGTGGTGATAGGTGGAGTCCTACGACATAGCTCCACAACATCAACAAGCAAAAAGACAATGAGTCCATGCGAGATTATGTTTCTCGACTCAAACACTTGAACTCAAGATGCAAAGTGAGGGAAAGGATAACTGATGACCAATTATTGCCCTATTTCCGGAGAGGAGTCCGAGATCATAAGATGCAAGATTATCTGGTAGCCACTCTAGATACGTGGTGTGAGTTGGCGATTAAATATGAGGATAACATGCTTGAGTTATTGCAACTAAAAGACACGAAGGCAGCGTTGGTAGTGGTAGCATCATGAGTATCTAGTCATCAAGGATGCAGGATCCAAGAACAAGCAAGCTGGCTACATGACAGTCGAGGAACTTAGTAATGTCATCTTGGAGAAGTTAAAGGTTAGGGATGGGAAAGAAGCATCGGGGAATGCCCATCTCTACCCCTGGATAGAGTTGATTTTGGTGCTCTATCTGTAGACAAAATCACACAAGCACTAAATGCCCTCACCTAAGACCAAGGTAATTACTTTATTGTGCTCACTGTCAGAGACTAGGGAACCATGGCACTGCCATGTGCAGATATCCAAGGATCCAACCTCTAGCACAACTACCAGCACCCAGAGTGCCTTTAGTCTTACCAGCCCCTCCAATGCAAACCAATGCGGCTATAGGGCAGCCGAATACGTCCTACTTACCACAAGAGGGATGTTCAGAATGCAGGGCATGTCACCATTATCGCCACTTGTCTTACCACCACAGCCTCCACAAGCCAAGATCAACTAAGTGTTGATTGAGGAGCCCTTGGAAGAAGGAGAAATCAGGTGCAAGGTAACGATTACTACGAGGAACGCATGGAGATCACATCGGAGTACTATGTCTTACAAAACATCATGCCAATACCAGTGTTTCAAACCACGGTAGAATGGAAAGTAAAAGTGTTTTCATTGTAACATTGTAATGTACCTCATTGGGTAGCGATGTGTCCTCTAAAGAATCTGGCTAATGCTAGCCAAACCCAGCCAATTGCAGTGCAGACCAACGCCATGCCAACACTTTCATGTGTTAAGTGTGGTGTTGATCATTTAATCAAGGACTGCCCATATCACGTCAATGGCCCTGACTTCTAACCACGCCACCATCATCAGGACTATAAGTGTGTAGCCTGGAAACATTACACCACTGAATGTCCTGACACGCACCAAAGCGAAATAGGTGGACAAAGGGAAAAACCCATGAGGTGTTACAACCTCAAAGATAGGAAGAAGGAGGAGTGAAAAATACAAGCAAGTGTGATACCATGGTCATAACTCAGGATGGATCCGAGGAAGATACCATTGACACCGGATCCACCCAATCAAAGGAAGGAGATGACCGAGTCTCAAAACCAGATGAGCAGCCAAAAGAGAGACCAGCAATCCCCAAGGGAGTTGGAGAATATCCAAATGCTGAAGAAGAAATAAGGAAGCTAGAGGAAGCTAAGGCCCTTTGTTGAGGAATGTCAACGTATCCATGAAGCCAAATTGAGGGCTAACAAGGCTAGGGATACAATGTATCCACGAGATGAGCTATTTAAAGAAAGGATGTTGGATGTGTCTACTCCAATTCTAGAAGAGTCTGAAGAAGGTACTCATAGTGACCTCATGGCAAGAATGTTTGAGGAGGCAGATCAAGATTTGTCGATCCATTCATTCCCTAGGGTAGAATATGCGACAAACACATGGAAGGATCCCTCACTTGTTAGAGAACCTAGAGACATTGGTCGTCTCGCAGCAATACAGTCCACAACTGTCAAAATGTTACAGGGACCATTGCTACGCAATGCGCCAGCATTGTGGGCAGATGTCAAGACTGGGTAGAAGGAAGAATGAACCCAATGTCCAATACAAAGTCAATCACCTCTAGTAGAAAAGAACTTAGTGTGCCTAAGGAAGGAGGAGCACCCAGATTCATCAAAATACTTGTCAACCTATTGGGTCGGTATTATGAGAGTGATGACACGAATGCCATAATTCCAATCCGCCATAATAGGTACCAAACACTTGCTATTCTGCATGGAGGTGCGAGTGTGAGCATCATCACCAAGAGGTGTTGGAAAAATTGGGGAAAACTGGAATTAGAAAGGGTGGATCTAATCATCAAGATTGCGGATGGAACATCCTCAAGACCTATGGGGCTATTGAAAACTGTTCTGCTTAAGGTGTTTTCGTTCTGTTACCATCATACATTTGTTGTAATGGACTTTCTGTGCCAGCCAAATTCTTATGATATTATCTTAGGCAGACCCTTCACATGAGAGAAGCCAAGGTGGTGCATGATTGGGCATTAGACCAAGTGTATATTCGAAGGGATTCACAGAGTCTAAAAATCTATCTCCATGCGTGGAAGGCACACCCCATGGAAGGGCAATTGTTTGGAGATGATTCGGTCACCATAGAATGAACCACATCCTTACAAGTCTACCAACTAGTTAAGGAGAATTCACGGGAAGAGAAAGAGGCCGAAATGTACGGGTCGCTTCCACCTCCGGACGTTAGTGAAAACTGGATGCATGTACTTGCCACCATAGATGTGTTGCCCCCCATAGGAACCAAATACGTTGAATCGGAAATCATTCCCACCACCTCAGTTTGCATGGTAGATGTGTAATCAAGAGAAGAGGAAACAAAGGATGAAGCCTCCAGCACAAAAGGGTCTGGACCGCAAGGTCGCAATAGCACCCAACGCCTCAGGAAGTGGCAAAAACAAAAGACGTATATCACTCGACGAAATGCCACATTACGTAGTAAACCCATGGACGCCCAGTGGCTAAGATATCTCAAAGTCACCAAGATGCGGATTTCATCTATGAGATTGAGCACACGAATTGGCATTCACCAATCGTGAGTGTGCCAAAGAAGAATGGAAAGCTAAGAGCTGTGTTGATATCAAAAAGGTCAATGCAGCCACCAGGAAAGATCACTACCCACCACTGCCATATACGGAACATGTATTAGAATGGGTAGCAAACGAGGAAGCCTACAACTTCTTAGATAGGTTTTCAGGCTACAACTTCTTAGATAGGTTTTCAGGCTACAATTAGGTGTCCATAGCACTAGAAGACCAAGATGGACTTCAACACAATGTGGAGGACCTATGCTTATAAAGTTATGTCTTTTGGCCTCACCAATGCCCCATCAACCTTCCAATGACTGATGTGCACAGCTTTCAAAGACTACTTGCAAAAGTGGCTGGAGGTATTCATTGATGATCTATGTGCACACTCACGCTGGGCTGACCACTTGGCTTGCTTAACGAAGGTGTTTGAGAGATGTCGATTATATCGTATATCCTTAAATCCTTTAAAGTGGCAATTCTGGCTCAAGCACAATGTAATCTTAGGGCACATTGTGTCTAAGAATGGTATTTCCATTGAGACGAGAGCAAAGTGAAGTTGATCTTGGAATTACCCCCATCAACAAACTACAAGGGTGTATAGCGGTTTATGAGAGATGTTGGGTATTATGGACGATTCATCATATTCTATGCTAAAATTGCTAAGCCATTATATAGACTACTCATTGTCTTTGAATGGACTGAAGAATGTCAAAATGCATATGATAATTTTTAGAAAGAACTAGCTAGTGTACTGTTAAAATGCATATGATAATTTTTAGAAAAAACTAGCTAGTGTACTGTTAAAACCCTAAGATCTCTCTAGATAATTGTTATGCATAAACATGCATAAATCAGGCATAAACTCAACCACCCCTGAGCCCAAGGGATGCACACATGAATAATAAATGAAATACATCATACCTCTACCTTGATGTCCCATACCATCAAGAGGTATAACACAATCCAATAGCATGTAGCTAAAGTGTGAAATGGTAGATGAGTAGATATGGATCTCTACACAAGAGACCATAGCATAAGCCTCAAGCTTCCTAGCCTCCAAGCCCCCTTGAGAGTGTGCCCCATGCCCCTATTATATAGGAGGGCCCTCAAGTGACTCTTGACTTTCCATTCCTCATGTGTGACCCTTGGATGCCTGACCCTAACCTTAACCCTTAAGGTTAGTCCTAACCCATGCTCCACTAGAGCTTGTTCCCATGCTCCCATGCTCACAAGCCTAATGTGGGTTAGCCTCCTAGTATATGCACACATAATGTACATATAACATACTTCCCCTCTCTCAAAACATTGCACTCTTGCAATGAAAAGAAGGAGAACTGCACTGAACAATCTCAACCGACTCCCAAGTCGAATTCTCAATTTCCCTATCTTTCCACCTTATTTTAACCTCAGGGATTAGTCAACTACAAAGTTTCCTTTCCCTGAATTCAAGTACCTTATCAGGTTCATGTGGAACATAGGATAATTCATCGACTTCAACGAGTTCTTGAGGAGTAACTGTGTTATCCTCACCTCCCAGTTTCCCTTTCAATCTATCGATATGAAAGACTGGATGAACTCTAACAATTGGAGGTAGTTTCAGTTCATACGCAACCGTGCCAATCCAATGTATAACTCGAAATGGACCACAATATCTAGGAGATAAATTCGAGCATTTTTCCATTGAACAAGTCTGAGAATCTTTAGGAACATTAAAATAAACCAACGCTCCTGTCTCAAAAGACCGAGATGAGCGTCCCCTATCAGCATAAAACCGTGCCCTATCATGAGCACTCCTGATGATAGAATCCCGAGCTTCGGTCAGCATTTCTTGCATATCTCGCAAGAAATCCCTCGATGCATCAAGCTCGATGTCCTTAAGACCGACATCAATAGGTGCCCTGAGTTAATACCCATACATAAGTATGCACGGACTAAAACCAAAAGCTGTATATTTAAAACTATTATAGGCAAATTTCATCATTGAAATATTTTCCAATATAATGATTTTCTAGAGACATATGTACGAAGCATATACTCTATAATCTGATTCATACACTTTGTTTGCCCATCACACTGCTGATGATCAGAGTAATTCACATTCAAAGTAACTTCCTCTTTGTAAACCTTTCGGAATAAAGTAGGAAAACATGGCATTATAACAGCAGAAACCAGGGATTCATCGGCGCCCCGACATACCCACATCTGCATATGGAATAATCGACGTCTCGAGTTACCCATATCAACATAGAGAGTCATCAACGTCTCGATGAGTCACATATATCCATCCGTAAACCTATCAGGTTGATTGTGTAAATCACCTAAAGTACGGAACTAGAGAAAGAAATGCCAACAAAGGAAGAATCCAAATTTCCTTATCCGAATACAACAAGATAAACTTGTTTGAACTGTAAAGAAAGAGATTTCAACAAGTGAAAATGCCGATGAGATTGCCCTCATCACAACATGTAGGTTATAGATAAAAGAAGTTTATCTAGAGAATGCCCACATTATAACTTCTAGTGAATTTAGAAAATAAGATTGTCCTTGAATGTTGAGGTCAACATGCTAAGTGATGTAAGCAAAGCAACAATCTTGAGCCCAAATTATCCCATAAGATAATATATGTGAGGGATCACTAGCGTCCCATACCACCATGATACCACCCATACATACCTTAACAATTTGAAACTCCCTAGTACGCCGTCTAGGAAAATATGAATAAAATCCTGTATAAAAGGAATAAGATGCCCTTATCCAGACTTTCACATACTAAACTTGTCTCTATATACTTGAGATTACATCAAGGAATAAATCCTTCTGAGTACATCATTAGAAAAGAAATTGAATTATTGGCGCCTTTCTAATGATAACTACCCAAAACACAATAAAGTTAGGGTAGAAAAATAACTCGCCTAGATATATAAGCAACTAGGTATCCGAGTTGGAATATGTACAAGAGTAAAAAATATACTCCAAAATTACGTGCTAAAAAACGAAGGAAAATGCTACCTTCAAAGCACATGTATTAGTCAAAAGATCAAAAGATCCTTATAAAACCATGGATAAAAGCATAGAAGCTCCTTAAATCCATAAAAACCATAGTTGATCATAAAAATCAATGCATACCATCTAATGGACATAAATCATGCCAAAAGAAGCTTTAAAATTGGTGGCCAACTCATCAATCTGGAGTATATGAACGTTATGTTGTTCAAATAAAACTCCAAAGTAATAAAGTGAAACACATGTGTGTAGCACTCAATAAGAAAACCTTAGACATAAGTGATCTAGACAGAACCTGATGAGTCCATATAAAACTTGAAAAATATCCAATAAAAATCCACCAAAACAGACCGATCAACTAACCCATGATAGAGTTTGTCTTAGGCTTAAGAAATTGGCCATCAAAAGAAATTAAGGAAAATGTCAAAAAAGAATGGCTAAAAAATGGTAAAAAATCATGAATACCTCATTTAGAATTAATCCAAACATAAATATCCATTAATACGAGATATGATCGTATTAATAATATGCGAATAACCCGCATCTATCTAATGTCAGCACGAGAAAATGTACTTCAACATTAAATAACCCTCGAAAATATTAAATTCTCGAGAAAAAAAATTATCATGATTTTTTTCTAATTTTTTCTAATTTATAGGACCTCAAAATATGATAGTTTTGAATTCCACCAGACCTATCTTATGGCATTCCAAACCTTTATTTTTCCAAAAAAAATTTAGCAATTAAATTTGCCAAAATACCATTGATATTTAAAAAATACTAATTTTTTAGAATTTTTAAAAATAATTTCTAGAAATTTTCTAATTTTTTCTGAGAATCCCATCGTTCACGAAATTTCCAATTCCGCCCGACAATTCTTAAATCCAATGAAAATTTTCAATTTTAATGGATTTTTCTAATTTTTTGGGTCAAAAAATATATTTTTAAAGGAATTTGAATGGTCACGGGCGCCCGAATGGACACATCACATGCCAAACACCAACCCCACATTTTTTCAAAATTTAAAATAACCTTTGTCTAATTTTCCACTAATTTTCAGGAATTTTTTAAACTTTTTAAATTACCCCGAACGCATTTAGAATACAAACGGTCAAAAAAATTAGGAATTCCAACGGTTTTCCCGGAATACGGAAAGCCAAAAGTTTTGGGAAAATGAAAAGACAAAAAAAATCGGAATGTGAAAGGTCAAAGGTTTCCGGAATACGGAAAGTCAAAAGTTTTTCCGGAATTCGGAAAGCCAAAAGTTTTCGGAAAAACGGAAAGCCAAAGGTTTTCCGGAAGATGAAAAGCCAAAATTTTTCAATAAGAAATTTCCAGGAATTTTCAGAGATTTTTTTCCTCAAATCTCGTAATTTTTAGTAATTTCCAGGCTTTTTCCAAGCTTTTTTTGAAATAAATTCAAAAGCTTTTTTTTAAATAAAAAACTCATTTTTTTAAAAAATGAAAAAAATAAGCTTTATTGGGTTATTACCCATTTGATTTTTTAAAGGGGGGGCGATTTTTTTCGCCGGGCCGGCTGTGCAGCGCAGCCCCCCCCTCCCGTCGCCTACGCATGGAGAATGAGAGAGAGATGGATTCTCTCTTCTCCCCTCTCTCCTCCCTTTCCTCTCCATTTCCATCTCTCCTCGAATCTCTTCTCTCTCTCTCTCTGTTAATCAGAGAGATTAGCTTAATCTTTGATTAAAGATTTTAATTAAACTTAATCACAATTATGATTGATTATGATTTATGCTTTTAAAAAAATCATTTTAAAGAGATTTTTCACCCGAAAAAGAGAAAGAAAAATCAGATTTGAGAGGCAGCGACAACCCCACGCACACGGGAGAGTAATTCACGCATCAACACGCTGTCCCCTAATTTCTACTGAATTTCAGTAGAAATTGACAGAAATTCGATCGCATTCTCGCGGAAAAAACCCGTAAAAATGTATAAAAATAAATTTTTAATCATAAAAATGCTCAAAAAATTTCTAAAAAATTAGATTTTTTTTTAAAAAAAAAATTCTAGAAATTAAGGGAATCCATTCTACAAAAATATCCACCATAAACTTTATGGTATTTTTGTAAAAAATTCCATTAATGCTTGATTTTAACCATAAAAAATAGCATTAACTCACGAAATTTTCCCGTAACGTCGATTCGTCCATTGAATTGTAGTTACACACGTTCCAATCACCATATCGATGATCCATGTGCAATTCATCAATACAAATCAACAAAAAATAACATTTTATTAGTAAATATTAAAATTTACTAAAAAAATCAACAACAATTAAATAGAGATTGCTCTGATACCACTGTTAAAACCCTAAGATCTCTCTAGATAATTGTTATGCATAAACATGCATAAATCAGGCATAAACTCAACCACCCAACCACCCCCGAGCCCAAGGGATGCACACATGAATAATAAATGAAATACATCATACCTCTACCTTGATGTCCCATACCATCAAGAGGTATAACACAATCCAATAGCATGTAACTAAAGTGTGAAATGGTAGATGAGTAGATATGGATCTCTACACAAGAGACCATAGCATAAGCCTCAAGCTTCCTAGCCTCCAAGACCCCTTGAGTGTGCCCCATGCCCCTATTATATAGGAGGGCCCTCAAGTGACTCTTGACTTTCCATTCCTCATGTGTGACCCTTGGATGCCTGACCCTAACCTTAACCCTTAAGGTTAGTCCTAACCCATGCTCCACTAGAGCTTGTTTCCATGCTCCCATGCTCACAAGCCTAATGTGGGTTAGCCTCCTAGTATATGCACACATAATGTACATATAACATGTACCAATTCTGAGACCACCCAACTCGGATCTTGTATTCCATGTGCACATCGATGCATCGAATTTTGCATTCTTTGTTGATCACGAGGCCTTATTATATCTAATGAATAATCCTTGCACCACAGGGAGAATCACACACTAGTTGCTCTTACTCTTAGAATTTGACTTTACACAATCACAGTGAGAAAAGGAACACAACATGTTTTGGCATACCATATGTATAGGATTCCAAACAGAGAACCAATTGCCATTGACGATGACCTTCTAGATGCGTGTCTTTTTAAAATTGATATGGTTCCTAAGTGGAGTGAGGAAATATCAGAATACCTTGCTCATGGTTTCCACAAGATCAACCTTTAAACAAAGATAAGATACGTCGGCTTATTAAGCTAGCCGCACCATATCAATTGACTGCGGGAGAACTAAATAAGTTGGGCAAAGACGATATCCTAAGGAGATGTGTGTGAGAAGATGAGCTCATTATTACAGTATTAGAAGAAGTACACTCGAGAATAGCTAGAGGATATTTTGTTGGAGAAGTTATAGCGTGCAAAGTACTTCAAGCAAGATTGTGGTGGCCTATGTTATTTGGAGACACCATAGAATTTGTGAAACGATGCGAGAAATGTCAGCAGTTTGCTATTCTGCAATAGGACATGATGCCACTTACCCCTATAATTGCAAGACAACCCTTTGAGAAATGGGGTATTGATTTCATTGGACCTATTAGTCCAGCAACGCATCTGTCCTTATGTGATTGTGGCCACGGATTATTTCACGAAGTGGGCGAAGATGAGAGCCTCTAAAAGAGCCGATGCTCGAACTACGGCCAAGCTCTTATATGAACAGATCATTTCTAGATTTGGTTGCTCACTGGAATTAGTCAGTGACCGGGGTTCACATTTCATCAAGGAGGTGATTGAACAGTTACTCGTAGGATTCCTTATAGTCCATAAAAAATTATCACCTTGTTACCCACAAGCAAATGGCCAAGAAGAGAGCACAAACAAGATTTTATGTGCTATCTTGACTCAGACTTTGGAAGCCAGTCGCGCACGGATTGGGAACATAAGCTGACTATAGCATTATGGGCCTATCGTATATATCGTATAAGGTAGCAATGGGATACACTCCCTTTCATCTAGCTTATGGCATTAATACAGTAATTCCTATGGAATTTTTGGTTCCAAGTTTGTGTATTGTAGTATAGGAAAGGCTCATAGAGAATGTGTTAGCCGAGAGATTAGTTGACTTAGAAAAAACTAAATCGATGAAACCCGGCTAATTGCATCACATGGGCTTATAGTCAAAAAACTACAAAGAAAACATTGGTTTAACCATAACGTGAAACACAAAGCACTAGAAACAGGGGACCTAGTCCTCATGTATGGTGTGGGAAGCACCACGTAAAAGAAACTAAAATACAGAGGGTTAGGGCCCTTTAGAGTGTCTTAAATCACCCCTCAAGGGTCACTTTGAATTGAGGGGTGTCTAAAATCACCCCTCAAGGGTCACTTTGAATTGAAACCGTCAATGGGGTAGAAATTGAGGGATATATCAATGGAAGTAAACTCAAAAAATATTATATGGACCCCTGACCTAGGAAATGCTCACACAAGAGCATCTTTTAAAACAAAAGAAAGAGCTAGTCAAGGAAAAAATTAGACAAGCTTAAGAGGAAGCCAAGGCAAGGGAAGCCAAAGAAAAACAAAGGTTCTAAGGGAGAACGCTACACGTGAACATGGCTTCACTCACCTTGCTTAACAAGGATGATCTAGATATTAAACCTGCACAACTCAGTAACCTAGCTCCAAGCAATAACTCCAAAGGAGTATAAGGTAAAGGGGTATACATTTCACCCCGTGGAACATGTTCATACGTTTCACGTGTACATTCTACTCCTCTGAATGCATTGTGAGGGGGCTTGGAATGTTTGAGCATATAGGAATCCCTAGGGTATCACCATTTGCATGCAAAAGGAATGAGGCTAGTTCACATCGTGAACTGCTAACGAGTTGCTCCACGCCGTGAACCGCTTCGAGCTGTTTCATGTTGTGAAACACTTCAAGCTGGTTCACGTCGTGAACCAACTCATGTCAGTTCACATCATGAAATGGTCAAAAAGCCTCCGTGTATCATATTCTGACATGTGTCATACCTAATCAAGATGGCCGCCAGTGCCGATGATGACAGCTAGATCATAAATACTTCACCTTTCCTCTTTCGTGCATTTTTCATCGTCTTTTTTGAGAGTTCTCCTCCGCCATCATCTGTGTGATTGCGAGCATTGTTGATGCCCCGTCCGTCCAACCAGCACTCCATCGTCATCGTCTGCGTGATCATTTTTCTCAGGTAGGAGCTCTAAGCTTGCCTATTGATTGCTTTAATCATGGTTATCAATCGTAGTTATGTGTACATGATCATTGGCCCCAATGCTTACATTCGTTGCTTTTTCTTTTCTCTTTTTATTCTTTTAAGCTTCCTATTGCATCGATGATCACTTCTCACACAAAAACGTGAAACAACAGTCTGTTGTTTCACGATATCAAACCCGCTCTTGCTACTTCACGGAAAACAAACTAATGACTAATGATTAATCACTCAAGGAATGTATAGATCACTAACATACATCACAATGTTTAGTTGCAAACAATACACAGTTCACGGACTGCCCGTTCACGCACTGCTAGTTCACGTGTTAAGCCCTTTCATGGGTTAAGCCACTTCACAGCCTAACCACTTCACGAGTTAACATTTCATGTGTTGACATTTCACGGTCTAACTACTTCACGTGTTAACATTTCATGGGTTAACACTTTACGAGTTAACACTTCACGTGTTAACATTTCATGGGTTAACACTTTACGAGTTAACACTTCACGTGTTAACATTTCATGGGTTAACATTTCATGAGTTCACACTTCACAAACTCACAACTCATGCACTGCCAGCTCACGGACTTCCCCTATAGATTCATAGAAAACACCAATTCACAAAGTCCAAATTTTTTTGCTTACATCGATGCTTTATTATTGATTGCTTACCACACTAACACACTTTCCATCATCCTACATCACTTAGAAAATCACACACACACACACACACACACACAAAGGGGCCAACACATGTGTCGTGAACTCCTACTAGTCAACAATGACTGATGCTATTTTCAAAATGTTACAGATGGCATTCTCCAAGGCCCCCAACCCAAAGCGTGAAGGGAACCTCGCTGTCACCCAAGCTAGCATAAGAGGATCACCAGCCGCAAAGAAAACAGGCACAAAGGGGCACAGAGTTGACGTATCTCGGGCCATATGCATAGGATTTACAAGAGACAATGCTCCAGACCGATCAAGGTACAATCATCTTCCAGTACCATAGCCCAGAGTGCCTAAAGATCCTTAAAGACACTGATGTGCTTTATAAATTGGAGAAGGTGGGGCTAGGAAAGATGGCAGAGGTACTCCCCTAAACAATCAACCCATCATTATGTGCAGAGTACATCAAAACCTATGACAAGAATACAAAAAGGGGGACCATCACAAAGCCAGATGGATCTCAAGAGCAGGTTCTCATCACTGAAGCCATAATCAGAGATTCACTACAATTGCCCCCTCCCATTCAATCACTTGTGCACTCACTGGATCAGATGCGCATGGAGGAAATGCTCAAGAGGGTCTCCTTTAATTCCAATGGGGCTGAGTATGAGAATATATGAGAGGAAGCAGATGAAAGAGTCTATCGAGCGATGTCAATGCTCGTGCAAGTGAAACCAGTAGATAGGTACAACAGGATTCCTCTCCACAAAATTGCCAAAGTACATGAAGAGAAATCCGACGATTAGGCATGGTACATCCACAAGGAAATGGAGAACTATCTCCGGTCTTGCCAGTCCAAAGTATGCAACCCTTAACTCCTCACAAAAGTTCTAAGCCATGCAAGTAACATCCCCATACCTAAAGACACTTAGGAAGCGGAAATATCACTAGCCAAAGGAGAAATGGAGCCAGCAATAACAAACATACTAGAAAGAGACAAAGGAGCTTATACAGGACATTGCCAAGGGAGTCAAAGAAGGTAAGAAGACAAGGAAGCCTAAAAAGATGAGGGGCAACCTACAAAACAGGTGTGGAAGAGGAGACCAAGCACCTACAGGAAGAGGTCACTAAGACATTCCTGTTTCTACTTGAGAGAGAGAGAGAGAAAGAGAGAGAGTACTCTAGTGCATGTTCCTCTTCTATGTATATGTATTGGAGAGAGTGAGAGGAAGATTGCCTTGCATTGTGGTGTGAGCGACTCCGTGGTTGGTGACACTGTGGAGGTGGAGATGAGAGGAGTGAAACTTCCAAAAGCGAGCTTGGAGAGCCTCAAGGGATGTGAGCTCGAAGCATTGGTAAGTACCCAATGATAGTTTTTGTCTATTTCTTCTTCCGATTGTGAATGGGTAGAGTTCTCTCTTGGGAGGCGCGATAGCCCATAACAAAGAGTTTTGATATTTACACAGTGTGTGTGAACAAGCTCTAGTGTTTGAGCTCTTTTTGTAAAAAGTAGAAAGTAAGCCCAATTTTGTACACACAACTATTAATAGCATCTTGGGCTATTTATTGAATATAATTCTCAAAATACTCATGTTGTGGAAGTGGAGTTATACACACACGAGAGGGGAGATTGCACCAATTAGGGTGTTGATGGTGATGTTTCTCTATTTTTCTCTTATTTTATGCTATGCCATGCTCTATCGTATCAATTTGATTCAAGTCTATGCTTTAATCTTTGATGTATATGTGAGTTCTTAATTATTCCTTCAAGAAGTACTTGAGGTGCCGTGACAAATAAAAAAACAAAGAAATAAATAAAATCGAAGGGAGTGGCATATGAATGTGTTTGTTGGTCTTTGGCAGATGTAGCAAAGGGCCAATCAACATGAGATGGTCAAAAGCAGTAAATGCACGATAAAAATTTGTGGACCTCTAACTTTGAAAATCATTTTGTTATTATATATCAATATTTTTCTTTTTTTTTAAATGATTGATATTAGTTACCTTTATAATCATTGTTAAATTTTATTGATTTGTCCTAGAGTAGTGGATTCTTACAAAAGAAATGATACGTAGTTAACATGCATGAGTTGGTAGGCAATGGAATTTCAATGAACCATAACCCATGTGTATTAAAATGAACTCAATGCAAGTTCTTTTTCTACTTTCAGTGCTCTTCATGCATCTGTGCCCTTGTTGTGGGGTCTCTCTCTCTCTCTCTCTCTCTCTCTCTCTCTCTCTCTCTCTCTCTCTCTCTCTCTCTCTCTCTCTCTCTCTCTCTCTCTCTCTCTCTCGGTAAAACTCTATGAAACGAATACCAAGGCACGAAAGATACAGTTGAAGAATGAACTTCATACTGTGGAGAAAAAGAGTATGTCTGTGAATGACTATGCATTGAAGATCAAGGGTATTGTGGAATGACTATGCATTGAAGATCAAGGGTATTGTGGAATCCCTTGCATCTATTGGCATTTCAGTAGATGATGATGATAAGGTGGAAGTCTTTCTACGTGGTCTCGGGCCACAATACAAGGCTTTCAAGACGTCTATTCAGACTCGGGAAAACATTCCCAATTTCACAAATTTGGTGTCTATGTTGATTATAGAAGAGAAGAGCTTGGGTGAAGATCAATAGTCTTCACAAAAAAAAAACAGTTCACAGCAGCAACAACAGGCCTTCTACACAAGTTCAGGAAGAGGACGAGGTAGAGGAAGCCATGGATGTGGCCGAACAGGTAATCAGAATTATGGCCAGCAGCAGCAGCAGCAACAGTCCCAAAATTCACAACAACAAACAACAACAGGCAGGTGGAAGAGGCCAATTCAGAGAGGCAGGGGGAGTCAAAGAGGTCATGGAAATTGGCAAAGGCAGTATAATGATACACATGGATGCTTTTATTGTGGGGTAAGCCTAGACATGTGCAGGCAGATTGTTATAAGAAGCAGGCTGACATGCAAAATGGAAAATTGCAGCAAAACAACTATGCATCCTCAAGCAAAAACAATGAGGATAATGAAAGGTTGTTTGTTATGTAGCATGTCGTTAATGCCATATTTGAAAATGTTGAAGCAGCACATAAAGATGATGTATGGTACGTTGATTCAGGTGCTTAGAACCACATGACAAGTCATGGTTGGAGAGTGGTTCAAGGAGATGAAAGACCAGGTTTTGTGGAAACAGGGGATAACACTACTCATCCAATCGCCCATGTTGGAGATGTGCCATTGTCTATGCAGGATGGCAAAGTGAAGTACCTTGCAGATGTACTTCATGTTCCAAACATAACAAAGAATCTGGTTTCAGTTGGCCAGATGATTGAGCAGGGTTTACAGGTTGTTCGGTTTAACAAAAACATGCACATTACTGAGATTGCGCGAGCATTGATGGGAGAGAAAAATATGCCGCATAGTTATTGGACTGAGGCTATTTTTACAGCAGTTTACATCATGAACATGACTCCAACTGCAGCCATACATGATGTAACTCCAGAGGAGAGGTTTACTGGATAGAAAACCTGATTCGTCTCATCTGAAAGTCTTTGGATGCATTGCATATGTGCATGTCTTTTGTGAGTTCCTAAAGAGAGGAAAATAATGTTTTGTAATCCTAAAGTACTCCTCATCTACACACCTATCGTGATAGAGAGAGAGATGTGAAGTGTATTATGAGAGAGAGAGAGAGAGAGTTGTGAAGTGTATCATGAGAGAGAGAGAGAGAGAGAGAATTGTAAAGTGTATCATGAGAGAGTGAGAGAGAGAGAGAGAGAGGAGAGGAAGAGAGAGTTGTGTGACAGATAGAGAGAAGAAACATTAGATGACATTTTTAATGTTTTTGTGAGTTCCTAAAGAGGAAAATAATGTACTGTTTTAATTTTTAAGTAAATAGAGGGAGAATATACATGTTATAACCCTGCTACACGTGAGTTGAGGGTAAGCAGGGATGTTGTTTTTGATGAGATGAGTAACTGGTATGTTGCTAAAAAAGAAGCTGTTGGGGCTTATGTGAGTGGAAATGTGGTTGCACAGAATGCAAGAAGTCAGCAATCACAGTCTTTGAGTGGACCAGGAGAGTCCTCATCTAGTGGTTCAGTTGATAGACCATGGAGTGGCAGGCTGCATCATAATACCAGTCCTGCAAATGTGATTAGTACATCACATAAAGGCAAAGAGAAAGTGATTGAGTCCCTTAGTATGGCTGACATTTCTGCAAGGCATTCTCATGTTGATGGAGAGTCTAGTGGTGGCTCAGAGGAGATGAGCCTTGATGAGGATCTTGGGATACTAGCTATGAGAACACCTGGTGTAAAGAAGGCTATGGAAGCCATGAATGCAAAGCTGCGAAGATCTGGGAGAGTGAAGAATCCTGTGCAGAGGTTTACCTATGATGGTTATGTGGCACATCACTATGCATACATGGCAAAAGTTGTACAGGTTGAAGAGCCCACATGCACTGATAAGGCTATTGGAAATGTGTGTTGGGAGAAAGCTATGGATGAGCAGATGATTGCACTATATGGAAATGAGACTTGGGATTTAGTGCAATTGCCTGAAGGCAAGAAAGCCATTGGATGCAAGTGGGTGTACAAAGTAAAACATAACAGTGATGGAAGCATAAGCAGGTATAAGGCTAGATTGGTAGCCAAAGGATATGCACAGACATATGGCATTGATTATGAGGAAACTTTTAGCCCAATTGCCAAGATGGCAACAGTGAGAGTTGTGATAGCAGTGGCTGCATCAAAGCAATGGTCTTTACATCATGGATGTGTGTAAAGAATGCATTCTTGCCTGGGGATTTGCAAGAAGAGGTGTATATGTTACAGCCACCTGGTTATGAGGATGTGAGTCACCCCGAGCATGTTTGTAAGTTAAAGAAAGCCTTGTATGGTTTAAAACAAGCACCAAGAGCATGGTCTGACAAGATTTCTGAATATCTTGTCACTATTGGCTTTCATGTAGCCAATGCAGATTTCTCGTTGTATGTGAGACACAATGATAGAGGGGTTGTGCTTGTTGTCATCTATGTAGATGACCTGATGCAGAGATATTTGATGTAAAGATCTTGCTCAGACAGAAGTTTAAGATGAAGGATCTGGGGGAGCTCAAATATTTATTGGGCATTGAGGTGATTAGGTCACCACATGGTATTAGATTACTGCAGAGACAGTATGGCTTGGACATGTTGTCCAAGTATGGTATAACAGGCTGTAAGCCTATCTCAGTGCCATTGGATCAGAATGGCAAGTTGAGTGCAGATTCAGGAGAGATTTTGGAGGATCCTACTATGTATAGGCGCATAGTAGGAAGCTTGATCTACATGATGATCACCAGGCCAGATTTGAGCTATGCTGTTGGATTGGTGAGTCAGTTTATGCAGGTTCCTCGGAAGCTGCATTTGGATGCATTGACGCATACTGAGGTATGTGAGGTCTACTTTGCATTGTGGACTATTTTATGAAACTCGGACAGAGATATGTGTACATGGGTATACAGATGCTGATTGGGCTGGTAGTATCCCAGATAGAAGATCTACTAGTGGCTTTATATTTTCTTTGGGGAGTGCTGCTATGACTTGGAGCAACAAGAAGTAGCCTACGGTTGCTCTATCTAGTACAGAGGCTGAGTACAGAGGTGTTGCTATGGTAGCATGTGAGGTAGCTTGGTTGAGAAAGCTACTTGTTGTTTGCAGATTTGGGTCTATCAGTGGTGGGGATAAACAAGCTATCATTTTCTGTGACAACATTAGCAGTATACAGTTGGCCAGGAACCCAGTTTTTCATGCTCGCATGAAGCATATAGAGGTCCACTACCATTTTGTCAAAGAGAAGGTTTTGGTAGGAGACATTGACCTTGTTTATGTCAGTACCACACAGGATCAGGTTGTTGACATCTTCACCAAAGCATTGGGTACAGAGAAGCTCCGCCCGCAGATTCAGGGCTTTGCTTGGTGTATATGAGATGGAGTTGAGCTCAAGGGGGAGTGTTGAGATATCAAGCTCATCTAGTGAGGCGGTGGACACTGATGAAATGCCTGGGGGGGATAGGCCCCACACTTACACCACTAGCATGGTTGGTGAGATCATGGGTGATATGTGGCCAGTGGGATGACAGGCTATGTGACAACCATTCTAGAGATTGGCATAGTTATAGCGCCATCTCATTTAGTTGGGTTCACACTATAGAGAACCCTAGTATGTATTTGGTTGAGTACCTTTTCATATTGTGTGTACTCTTATCTTTGTATATGGTGTGTTGAGTGTTGTGTGAAGAAGAAGAAAATTTTCAGCCTCTCACCTTGTGTGTTCTCTTTTAGGGTTTTGTGAGTGTGTGTGTGCTTGCAAGGGCTCAAGCTCTCTTCTCCCTTGCATCTTTTCATACAATTGGTTGGCCCTAAGTGCATCCAACACTTTGGGTACATGAGCCAAATGCTCCTCTTAACTTTTGCTATACACCAAGATGTTGTCGAAGAACACCAAAACAAACTTGAAGAGAAACGGTTGGAGCACTTTGTTCATTAAGGCTTGAAAAGTGGTCGGTGCATTGCATAGCCCAAATGGCATCACCATGTAATAAGACAAGCCTCTCTCCGTCCGGAATGCCGTCTTAAACTCATCACCACTCTTTATCCTTATTTGATGGTAGCCGGGACCTCAAGTCAATCTTTGTGAAGAATTTGGCACCCTTCAGCTCATCCAACAGGTCATAAATCCATGGGATCAGATACCTATTCTTGATGAAGATCTTGTTCAAATCTCTATAATCAATACACATTCGAAAAGTGCCATCCTTCTTCTTGACCAACAAAACCGGTGATGCAAATGGTGATTGACTTGGTTCTACCCATCCCATGTCCATGAGCTCTTGGGCACTTGCTTGGCCAGTTCGTCTTTCTCCACCTTTGACAATCTATATGGCGGCTTGTTGATAGGCCTTGAATTAGGCTCAAGCTCTATGCCATGATCAATATCTCTCTTTGGTGGCAAGCACTTGGGCATTTGGAAAACATCCTTATACTCTTCCAACAATCTTGCCATACCATCATGTGAGACTTGGTTTTTATCATCATTGTCCTCTTCTTTGCAAAGTTGTATTACATAGATCATGCCCAACTTCTTGAGCTCTCTTTTGAGTTAAGTGTCATTTATGAGGCTCAACTTTGGCGTATGATTACCCCACAATGTAACATTACAGCCTTCATGCATAAATTTCATGTAACCACGCTGCAAATTCATGGTAATGGAACCAAGTGTAGAGAGCCAATCATATCCCAAAATGATGTCAATTGGACCCAAGTCAAGCATTAGCAAATTAGCCTTGCAAACATAGTCATGTGCAAATATCACGGCATACCATATTGCAATCCAAAATTTTGCCCCATTGGCCACTTAAACCTCATGCAAATTTGCCAAACACATGGGCTACAATTTTAGACTGCATGCAGATTTTGCATTGACAAAGCTATGCATACTTCCACTATCCACCAAAACATGAGCAATTCTACCATTGATGTATGCCTTCACCCTTAAGGTACATGCTCCTTTTGCAACCGGCATATGAATCATGAGACAATGAGCAAAGAGTTGGCTCAATGCAAGTATCACTTGAAGTACACATAGGAGTAGGAAATCCATAGGAGTACACATAGGAGTAGGAAATCCATCATCATAGGAGTACACATAGGAGTAGGAAATCCACTTGAAGTACACATAGGAGTAGGAAATCCATAGGAGTACACATAGGAGTAGGAAATCCATCATCATAACAAAGCTTGTCATTGCCATTACTACCAGGGTCAAACAGAAATTCCCCATCCAGTGTAATGTCATGTTCACCATCACATTCAATACATTCTTCCAAAGCTTCCAACTCTTTGTCTTCGTCTTCATTCACCTCTTCGGAAAAGATCATGTTAATGGTGACATTGTGTGCCTTGCAAGGCTTGGCATGCTCCTTACTCCACTTTTCTCCACATTTGAAGCATAAGTTTTTGCTTATCATCTCGTTCAAACGGTCCTCCCTCATAAATTTGCTTTTGTGCACACCACTAGGAGGTTTCCCATCTCCAAAAGAAGGCCTATTTGAAGCATTGCCAAACCTATAATTTGTCTTGCCACCACTATGACCATACACGGTAGGAAACTTGGACACATTTGAAGTAGTGTTGGCATCCCGAGATTGCTTTGTAGAAGGGTTATGGTCAAACCAATGTTTTCTCCATAGTTTTTCAACCATAAGTCCATGCAATGCAATTAGCCAAAGCTCATCAAGTATCTCCAAGCCAACCAACCTCTTGACTAATGCATTTTCTGTGAGCCTTTCTTGTATGGCAATTCGTAGGTTTGGAACTAAAAATTCCCAAGGCATTACCGCATCAACGCCATAAGCTAGATGAAAGGGAGTGTATCCCATTGCTACCTTATATGATGTACGATAGGTCCATAGTGCTCTAGTCAGCTTGTGCTCCTAATTCGTGCAACTTGCTTCTAGAGTTTTAGTCAAGATAGCACACAAAATCTTGTTTGTGCTCTCTTCTTGGCCATTTTCCTATGGGTAATAAAGTGATTATTTGCAATGGACTACAAGGAATCTTGTAAGTAATTGTTCAATCACCTCATTAATGAAATGTGAACCCCGGGCTGACTAATTCCAATGGGTAGCTATATCTAAAAATTATCTGTTCATATAAAGAAGAGTGCATGCTTGGGTTGGTCTTCTCTTTGTCCATCCGCATCATACCATCCATGTCCCCAAACATAATGCCTTTTCTTGATCTTGAAGCATCCATGAAATTGGGGCGATGAGAGGGACCACCAACATCATGTATCCATTCCCCATGAGCTTGTTGTCTTGCTTGCTCAAGACTACCCTTGACCTCACTTTTGATGTCATCTCAGAGACCTTTCATCTCTTCAATCATTGTCTTCATCATTGATTCCACCATGCCTCTCATCATCATCATCATCATTTGGCTCATATCAAAAGGCATAGAAGGCATTGCAGTGGTATTGACATTGGCATACCACATGCACTTGAACATTGCTAGTTGTGGCATAATGTGTACCTCCTTGTACGTAACATGCCCGTTGTTGCTCATTGGTCATAGTGTATCCAGCCTTTTGCATTGCCTCACCCTCCTCCACATTCTCTACATGCTCCATGTTGTCCGGATCCTTCAAATCTTGAGGCACAAGCAATTGCTTATTCAGTTTTCCTTTTGGCATGGTAGGCTGAAAATGCAAGAGGTCGTAGATAAGGCAAATGGTGTCCAAATCTAGTGATCTTTGGCTTCATAGATCTGCCCCGGAGTCTACTAGACATCTATGATGAGAAACTTGAGGTTTCGGGTGTCCTAGTATTCTCTGTTTTGGGATTTGTAGAGGTATAGGCTGAAACACTAATTTGGCTCTATCTTGGGCTTCGGTTATCAAAATTTGAAACTTTTTGGTTCAAATCAAAGCCCTTAATGAGCACTACGAAGAAGTATAAGGCTGGTTATGAGATACAAAATACCCTAGGACTGAATTAGGGTTTATAGATTTTTGCAAAACCCTAAATTGGCATCACTCGGGTATCGGATTTGGGTAGTTGATAGCTTGATGCAAAGAGGGGAATGAGTGCTACTAAAGGGTGTAAAAATATTAGCAAGATGGATTAGGGTTTATGACTGAATTAGGGTTTTTAGATTTCTAAAAAACCCTAATTTGGTGACCCTAGAGATGTCTGATTCGGGGTAGCTATGACTTGTTACAAAGCTCTTGATTGGATCTATAAGAGGGTATAAATGGCTCGACAAATGATTATAACCCCAAGAACTAAATCAAGCTTTTCTCCTCAGCCCTACAAAATAGGGTATTCTCGGAAAATTTCAGCAGCATTTCCCCTGTTTTTGCTTCAACACCATATTAGTGAATTTGGGAATTTCCCAATTCCCATTTTTGAATACTTAAAAAAGGGGGGACATGGATAACGTGTTTGTAAGTTTCTCAAAACCCTATCATATGACCTATCATTGGAAAGCGCTTGAAAAATGGAATCTAAAGAGCTATAAAGCGCTCATTTTAGATAAGTGATATTCAAGTTATGGTTAATCCAAACTTTTGACCACGTGTCCCAAACTTGTGAAAAATTCCCATATTCCCCAATATGGTGTTCTTCCGAGTCTCAATTTCCAAATCAAATAAAAATCATCCAATTTACTTGCTCATCTCTTGTCCAATACCGATAGCATCAATTCCCATCTCATAGCATCAAGAAATGATCAAAGTCGATCAATGGGCCCCCCATTGCCCACATGCATCAAAACCATCAACCTTTTGTTGCTTATGCATACATTGTCCACTTGCTATCACATGTCCACTTGCTTATGCATACATTGTCCACTTGCTATCACATGTCCAATGATCTTGCCACTTGGATGCAATGGAATGTCGATGGTGTCTATCGGTGTAGCGTGTTGAAGCTTGTCGATCTCCCAGAGCCAAGCTCATCCCACCCTCGTACCTACCCTCGTGCCTGGTCCGAATCTAAGCACAAGTTGGGGCCATGTCTTCACCATCGGGTACCTACTAATCCTCCACCGTACCGCTTTACCATGGCACTCACAGCGACATGGTGGATTCAAGCCATGCTCCCCCGTGGGTCTCTCCGCCAATGCCCGAGGTATCCTCACCACATACTAGATTCTATGAAATGAAAGTGGGTACAATGTGAGGTGAGGTGTGCTTGCTTGAATCAAATGAGTGAGTTGGAGATCTTACACATATATGAGGCACGACTCATGCCAACCGTTTCATATGAATTACATCAAGAGCATGAACTCATGCCAACCGTTTCATATGAATTACATCAAGAGCATGAACTCATGCTTCACTCAATCAATACTCATATGTCTCCATCCATCCAAGCACATAAGCCAACCAAATCAAGTAAATCCAATAGCATCAAATCAATAGACCATATATGTGTAATTCCAAAGCATAGAATGGCATCCCTCACAATTGGCTCAATTCACATGTCACATGAATGTCCAATGGCATTCAAGAGGCATACCCTATGCCAAGATTTGATCCATATGGCATCCAAATATTAAATGGAGTGGTAACCAATGATGGGCATAGTGCAATTAGGGCATGTACACCCCCATTCCACATCCAATTCTCATTAATTGTCCCAATTAGTCCAAAATCCCCAAATTAGTAGCTAGGGTTTGCCCAATGTGCTTATGGATGGCTCAAGCTTGCATTAAGCCATCATTAGCATATTAGTTAATTCCCAAGGCACACTAATGAAGAGAGGGATTGACTAATTTTTGAAAATTAGGGTTTATGAGTAGAAAACCCTAATTAATTACCCTGTTTGCAAGAAAATTCACCATTAAAGCAAGAACTTGCAATAGCCACTTACTAATTTGATCACCGAGGCTCCAATGCTTGAGGAATTGTTGAATGAGGCTTACTAATTTGATCACCGAGGCTCCAATGCTTGAGGAATTGTTGAATGAGGCTTCAATTGAATGAATCTTGGAAGAATTTCTGATTTCTGCGGAGTTGTCCATTCTTCTCTTCCCTCCTCTCCAATGTTGATAGAAGCCTTCAAACCTTCAATAAGCTCATCTCACCAAGAGCTTATGTAAGCTCTCTCACAAGCTATTTTAGGCTGTAGGGACGCTGTAGTGCATGACAGCATGCGGCAGCCTCACAGCTAAAAACCAATGACCTAGCTCACAAAGAGCCTAGGTCTAAGTCATATTCCCTTGAGATGTTGTGGAAGGTGAAGATCCATGTGAGAATGAAGCCTATTAGGGTTTGGGGGATGAAGAGAAACAAAGAGGGAAGAAGACCACATAAGTTTTCAGAAAATATGCACAAAAATGGTACTCATCCTAATCCTCTCATCAAGCTCTACAAAATCCCTCAAGAATTGAAGCAGAACAGGGCATGAGTGAGGAGTAATGGCTATGGAAAGCTTGAAAGGGAAGCACAAAATGATAAGTGTGATTAATAGAGAGATTAGCAAAATGATTAATTCAAATTTCCCCCAATTTTGGTCCACAAAACGATGAGATCGTCAGTATTGTGCTATGATGTTGGCAATGGAGATAGCCGCATATTGTAATGAAATAAGGGGGCCATGGCCTAATGTGGCTTTGGCATGGGCATGGGCACATATTAATGTAGTGTGAACCCAATGTCTACTATAAAAGCCAATATTGGCCACACACTAATCATTCCATAATCATGATACTTTTTCACTAATACAATTACAAGCTTCCATAGCTTTTCTTGGTGCAATCCACCCTTGCCATGCTTTAAGTAAACAAGCATACATCTATTCTCCCTCCTTGCCTCTTGCCTCTTGCAATGGTATCAGAGCTCTTGTTTTGATCCTTTGCTTCATCCAATTTTGCCAATTTTCATGAGTTTTCTGAAAATTTAGCTTAATCCTACTAATTTCTACTTAATCTTACCTAATCTAGCCTAATCTCACAAGATTGGATGGATTTGGTTAGGACTTGGTTGAGATTTGTGGGAAACTAGTCCAATTTTGGCCAACCGAGACCAAATTTGGGGCTCTAGACCTAAATTTGGGGCGGCTAGCTACAAGTAGCTTGTCAGGTGGTGCCTCTTCTGAGTAATAAGTTTTTTTTCTTATGGTTCATAAATGCTCTAAGGATTAAGCCTTGTCCTTCAAGGCATTGATGTAAAATAACCCTCCATAAGAGTGTGTTCACACGGTTAATTTCAGGGCTATTCCTACATAGCTCATATTGTAAGCCTTAAAGTTATAAAGGCTATTCACATGTACAAAACTTGCATGTTGCAGAAAGCACTAGTTCTTTAAATGATTAATTTATTCATCATATTGGATTCATGATGCACTGGGGCTAAATGATTCAATTATTCATCACATTTCATCCACGACCACACATCAAAGGAAGCTTGGGATTCTTTATAAAAAAATATTTGGGGCCAAGCCAAACACTCAAGAATAAGTTTAAAAGTCTAGGTTTTGTGGCTAAAAATAAAGTTCATAGGCTCATATGCTTATGCTTATTTAATATGGTGTGTTAGGATTAATTGTTGACCAATGTAATTAATTATTCTAACAAACATGGTTTACATTATTGTGTGATAATATGCAATTAATTATTCTAACCAACATTATTGTGTAAAGAGAATAGTAGACTGTCTAGATAGGCCTTATGAATACATGAAAGTTGCTCCCTGAGATCTTTAATCCTTGTGAGGAACTCATCCATTAAATCATCCTTATTCATATGCTCGGACTCTAACTGCTTGTGCACATAGGCATCACACACTTGGTAAAGCACAACAAGTACTCCTCCCAAGCATGCTTTGCAATTTTACATAAGTGAATATGAGGAATAATGCTCCTTTTCATTGAAAGTACCACTAATGCATGTGCATGTGCATCCTTGCCATCCCACTTGGCTTGTTCTATTGTGGGAGGTGTGAAGATAGATCCCACACTTATATCAAAGCTTATATCACCATCCACAGTACATGTACTATGTTGTTATTCTAGCAAGATAGGGCATGCCTCAATGCCAATAACAACATTCCAAAACCCTTTAGTGACAACACATGGTGTATCTTATAGGACCACAATAGGTAGTTGGTCCCATCAAGATTATCCTTAGCAAAAAAATACATCATTGCCTACAAATAACTAAGCTCTGATATAGAATGTAAATATCCCAACAACCACTTTTAGGTATTATTAATTCCCACTCAATAAATGGCTACCAGTAAAGATCACTAATGACGTTGGAGACCTAGAAAGTGTATGAAAATTTGTAGAGTGTAGAGCATAGAAATGATATATAGTAGAAATGCAAAAATCGATGTGATAATGTTGACGATGATGTTGAAGCTATTGAAGACGAGCTCGAAGATGTGATGTCAAAGATGATGACATCACTGTTTGCACACCAAATGCTACTGTTGTATGCAAAAAACCCAAAATCAAACAAAAACAGTTTGAACTGACACTCCCCTATAGGACGCTTATGGAGAAAACTTAAAGCATGCGAACAAGCCCTAAAATGCTTTGAAACACACAAAATTATTGTTAACAACACACTATAGGGTATACCTTCCCCACCTAAAAGGATAGGTCAATCTAAGACAATCAAAAGAGCAACTCTACGGGAAGATGACAAGGGGTGGAGAGTCAAGAGAACTTGCTCTAATACCAATTGTTTGAGTGGAGATCAATGTAAACACACACATAGATGCAGCAAGCAAGGAGAGATAGATAGAAGCACAATACTCAAAGTAGATTGATGTTGTGAGAATGCGTAAAGTAGTAGAAGTGAAGTGACATGATAAGGTAACTTACACACTCAAATTAGATTGATGAGAATGAATGAAGTGCAAGTGAAGTGACATGATTAGCCTATGTCCACACATCACTACCATATAAATGCTACAATACACACACACACACACACACACACACACACAAACATACATACATATATACATACATACATACATACATATGTATGTATATATGTATGTAAATAAACTACCCTTAGGTCCATTATTAGCCTGTGTCCACACATCACTACCATATAAATGCTACAATACACACACACACACACACACACACACACATACAAACATACATATGTGTGTGTGTGTGTGTGTGTATGTAAATAAACACACACACATGCATGCATACACATATACATAATCTCTCTCTCTCTCTCTCTCTCTCTTTACACATATACATAATCTCTCTCTCTCTCTCTCTCTCTCTCTCTCTCTCTCTCTCTTTACACACACACACACACACAAAATCATATACATGATCTCTATGATTAGTGATAACAATGAGCTTGTTTCCCAAAAAATAATGGCAAAACTTCCACATCAAAGATAATGCAAGAGCTTGTCTTTCAATGATAGAGAAGTTTGTTTTTGCTAGTATGAGATGTTGGCGTATATAATGAATGGGATGGTTTGTACCCTTGTTCATCATTTTGGTTCAAAGTACTCCCAATAGCCTTCATGGAAGCATATATATATGTGTAAAGAATTATATATCCTAGTTAGTTGTGAAACATTCTCTACATAATCACATGAATATGGATATCTATGTAAGGGGTTGAGGGTATGTGTACCCTTTTGCTCTTGTGTTTTCTTAAATTGGAGTTATTTTCATGGTTATCCTTTATGGTAAGTTCCTCTTATCTCAACTCCTAAGGTTAGTAATATCAACTCCTAAGGTTAGTAATATCAACTCCTAAGTTATCATCTATTGTAATTTCCTCTTATCTCAACTCCTAAGGTTATCGTCTATCGTAATTTCCTCTTATCTCAACTCCTAAGGTCAATAATATCAACTCCTAAGGTTATCGTCTATGGTAATTTCCTCTTATCTCAACTCCTAAGGTTAATAATATCACTTTATAGTGGCCTACTTATTGTCTTGTTCTTTGTGGCGAGGAAACACTAATGGATGCTACAAACCTTAGTAATTAGAAGATATAACAAACAATGTGTAAGCTCAAAGTATTTGAGAAAAAACATCTTTTTCAAAAATCAACTCTATGTTTTTTCACTACCCCCTAAAAAATACATTTATGACTTTCTTTATACTAAGAAGTAGTGATTGTATTTCTTCCCCTTAAAAATACATTTATGAGTTTCGCTATACTAAGAAGTAGTGATTTTGCTCTTCCCCTCTATTACACAAGCATAGCCTTATGTAGTAGGAGATTATGAAGCACCTCTTATTGGTTGTACAAAAGGGATATTATGGATATAAATACCATTAATTCATCAATTCAAGGCCAAAAAGAAAGAGCGATCCAAACAAATGGGGCAGCCCAAAATCAAATAGCCCAATTTGCATTAGTAGGGCTTAGCAAATAGCATCAAAGTGGTGGCAACGATAGCTTTTGTGGTCCTATCCTCTCTCTTGAGAAATTATTGGCCTCATAAATAACTAATTTATGAACAACCTATTTGATTGATGTACCCATCCTATTTTTTGTTTAGCCCCTTTTTGGGGGAAAAGAAACTCAACTTTATTCAAGCTTGTATTGATAAGTTGTAGGTGCACATTGATCGCTCCAATTGCCCTCTAGATCAGCATGTGATCTTGGTTAAAATACACCTGAAGTGCAAGGGCTATACTTGGCTACAATATTGAAAATCCAAGAAGTCATTGATACTGTTGTAAAGAACAAGGAAAACTTTGCAAAATTTGCTATACTTTGTAGCATCTCAATGAAGGTTAAAACCTTTGAGGCATATGCCAATGAATTAAGGGAATCATCCCTTGTCATTTTTTACAATCCCAAAAGGATATGGTGCCTCAAAGCATGTACTTGATAATGATCATCAAAACAAAGTGGAAGACGCCAATAAACCTAAGAGGTTAAACCTAGCATGTTAATTATATATTATGTAAAAGTGTATGATGATACACTTGGATCTCGCAAACACAAGAGTACTTATTTACTATCCCACCATGAAAAATTCCAAAAGAAGAAAAAGTGAAACAATAAGAGTAAGAGTATTGGCCCCAACACGAAAGAATCCATGTCCTTGCTCAAGAAGCCAAAAATGGAGACCTCAAAATGGAAGCTAAAAAATTAAGGGTGAATAACTAAGGCTTCAAAAGATAGATACCTTGATCATAGCCACAAAAGTAAGGGTAAATAACCTATGCTTTATGTGCAATTTCCCTAACCACCACACTATGGAGGATTCCACAAAATCACAACCCTCAAAGGATGTGCACATCGTTCTAGGAATGTTTATTGATGTTTCTAGCATAGAATTACTCTTTATTTTTTTGGTGATAGTTATAGTCGACATGCTATGTCTTTACTTCCTCATGGTGTGATCCTTATGAGAGGCTCTCTCACAAATAGGCAATCGCATATTTTATTTGACAATAAAGGTACTCACAATTATGAATGTTGGTGTAGGAATTGAGATTTCCCATAAGCAAGAGTAACCAAGCTATATGGTGAACTTTATTAAGGAAGATTCCACTACATTGGCAAGGAGGATATGGGCTTCCAAGTTTTGGTAACATGGACCGTGTCCACATTCTACTTGGTGGATTACATCAACCATAGTAGCTCTTTTGTTTGTAGATGAAAATAGTAATCCACCAATGTTGATGGTGTTGCTTCTATTTTTAAATATGATATAACCGCTCACACTAGTGAAAGAGTTAATTTGAATGAAGTTTCCTTGTTCATGTATGCTTTGCATGCAAATATGATAAATACAAGGAGGAGTTAGGCTTCCAAGAACATGTAACTACTTGGCAAAGTAGTTTTTTTACAGGTAGATTACATTAACCATACAGTTTTGGTTTTTAGATGCAAATTATTAGAGTTGCAATTGAATATTATTTTTTAATTCTTATAATGTAACCACTCACACTAGTAAAAGAGAGAATTTTTAACTGCAATGTAATCGCTCACATTAGTAAAAGACAGCAGTTGAATTAAGTGTTTGCTTTTGTGTCTAATGCTTTGTCATCTAAAGGTGCTATTTTGGGATTTGTTTCATATTTGGTTTTCATCAAATATTATTTTTTGGTTGCATCTTATGAACCTAAGTTCATTGTTGATAGCATAAAAATTTTATCTAATGAATGTTTACTTGAAGTTATATGTGGTGATGGAAATTTAAAAATTGTGGACAACTAACCCAACCTTTACATGCACTTCAATTAACTATGGATTGCTCCAAATCTGCATGTATAGATGTGGGTCCATCCAAGGTAAGATACCCACAACAACTGAAGCATGTTTTACTTTTAGCTAATTTGGTCATGGATGTGTCTATTGCAAAACTTTTAGTTCTTCCACTTAAGGATTCAAATGAGAGGCTGATATTTTGGGACATGCTTAATTTTTGGATATATTTCTATAGAAGACACCTTATGGATTATCTTTGTAAGGAATGTGTATTATAAGAAAGATTTTTGTTAGTCCTAACCTCTTTGGGGATGCCCATTATTTTATTTTGGTTTATTTATATAATTTACCATGATTAATGTGTTTAATCAGGCTGTGTGCGTGGTGATATGATATGATTAGGATTAATGTGTTTAATCAGATGTGCTGACTATTATTATTTTAGATGTAGGTGAAGAATGAGTGGTGGATTATGTGTTAATTCCAAGTGGAACATGTATTGGACACCACTATGGGATATTTTGCAAGACATGTGAACTGCTTTTATGGTTTCATATTTAGGCATCTATATTTTTGTAAGGCTAAGGCCTCATACCTTTGTACATACCAAATAGTATTTTATACTTTTGGTAGGCTTAAGACTTTATATTAATGCTTGCTATATTTTTATAGAGCTTGCACGCTCACAAACTCAAAAGAACTTGTGCTTTGTTTTTTTCTTTTTGGAAAGCAAGTGCTTTCATAATACATATAAATATGGGAGAGTGGTGGTACAAGGGCTACACTCTACCTAGGGGAGATTCAACCTACTCTTGTGTTGACGGTGACCTCTACTCTATCTCTTTCTTGTTTATTTGATTTAGTTTATTAAGGTTTAAGATTCAATTTGTGCAAGTATATGTTATGCTCTAATTTTTGTGTTAAGAAATTAGAGTTGCTTCTCCAAGTGTCTTAAGGTCCTGATAGTGGTATCAGAGCTTTGGGGACCACTCAATGAGAAGAGTTTTTGGGAAAAAAAAATTAAAAATCAAGGTTTATGGCCAAAGGTTTAATTTTTGGGAATTACTAAAGCTTCAAACAAATCAAGGAGAAATATCACTGGAAAAAAAAAGGCCTATAAAAAGCTACCAACAAGGGTACAAGTGCTTGGAGAAAGAGAGGAGTTCATGAAAGAAAGATCGAAAGGATAAAGAGAAGAAGGCTATAAAAACCTTTGGGCAAAGCTTGGAAGGTTTATGTGAATTTTCTGTGCGATTGAATGAATGGAGATCAAGATTAAGGGTAGCGTCGAATATCAACTTTTTTAAAATCGCCTCTGGAAAAACCAAAAACCACCCCTCAGTTTGCAAAACCACACCTCGGGTTGCAAAACCACATTCCTCAATTCTAAATCTCCCTCAAGAATCAAGCCTTATGGATGTGATTAGCATGGAAAGAGCTTCAACCTCATAATCTAAGATTTGTTAAGCTCATCCTACACTTAATTTCCATAATCAAGGGCCCATAAACTCTCTTTATTGATTTTTCAAAGGGCCCATAAACTCTCTTTATTGATTTTTCAAAAAAAGAAGAGAAGAATCACAAATTCACTCTCCTGCGCTGTGTGCCGGCTTCATCATTCAAAAATTTATGCTTTTTTTTAAATCAACTACTCTAGCTGCCTTCAACTGCTGAAGATCGCTATTGTGCGTTGCGTGCTGCCATCATAAGCTTTTGTAAAAGCTTAAACTTTAATGCTATTAAGCTTTAATATTTATTTTTTTTACAAAAGTTTTTAAATCTCCAAAGCTTTGTGTTCTCAAAAGCTTATAAGCCCTCAACAAAAGCAAGATTGTTGTTGCAAGATCAAGGTGTCTAGTTTTGTCTAGTTTATGCTGGACTGGGGACAATGCTTGGAGAGCAAATTCGGGGGGGGCAAGGTACTTCAAATGAGATCAAGAAACTAATAGAAAATACACATGCACTCAAATTAACCCAATATAACTTAAATTAATATAAATTAGTCTAATTGATAAAATTAATAAAAAAAATATGATAAAATGATAAAAATTTGATCTTTCCATACTTAGAGTGATCCAATTTATTTTTCCATAGATGCACCATTACAATTACACTAGTCCTTATAGGTTTTACATCAAGAATGTAATTTTACCAATTAGATTATTAATATTTGCAGGTTTTCTATAGCCTGGAAGAATTTTAGAAAAGGGATACTTAAAAATATAAACATTGGATTTGTAATTTTGACCAACCACCACATTCTACTAATGTCTCACTATCTACCACTCTTTTGATGTACAAGATTGAGTATTTTAAGTGGTAGTTATTGTGGGTGCAAAATTGGCATATATCATAACACTTTAAAGACTTTGAAATATTTAAAGAAAATATTTAGGACAGGGTGTACACATTGACTTTGTACCTAAGGAAATGAGGACTTTCGACTATCTAATGCGTAATCGGATTATGTAACTACATTCCCAACTTTACATGTGATGTTCCAACAAAAGAACTTGAAAAGAAATTCCTAAGTTAGCTATAGGAGAGATTAGCCACCACTAAAGGTAAACAAATGCCTATTTTTTTACTGTTTACAGGGTTCATGAGTGGATAAAACTGGGTACCCTGATCCTATAACCACCCAGCATCTCTTCAAGCTTTTTAAAGAATCATAATTTTTTACCCCTCCTCATACTTTGTTTTAAAACAAATATATATCTCTCCAAAAAAAATAGGAAAAAAAAAGGTAAGTTCAAAGGCTTGAAAAATTCAAAGTTTTGGATTACTACAAAAGTGGGTTTCTCAAAATTTGATTTTGGGACAAAAGCAAACATCTTAAAAGCAGGATTAGGCTACTTCAACAAATTTATCTCGAAAGCTTCAAATACCACTTACGGGCTTTGTGACAGTTGAAGTTGGGAATTCTTGCTCCAAAAATTTAGGACAACATACAACTTCAAAAAATTCAAAGCAAGAAGGACCATAAGAATTACTCTTACATATTGTTTATTTGCTTATCTTAATTATTATCAAGTTTTTATAATTTTATTTTTCTCTCTCTATCCCTCATCATGTTAAACCGACAACCTCCTTCTATTTTCGAGTAACTTCTATCTCTTCAAGCTCAATTAAATGAAGAACAAGCTAAGAGGATAGGATTGGAAGAACTACTTTCTAACAGGAAAAGATCAAGAAGTGTTGAATCTGATTTTGACATTAGGTGCATCATTAAAGAAACTTTCATGAACAAAAGAAACAAAAAGGAAAGAAAATTAGTTGTAAAGCTTTGATGGTAAAAAGGATGTGAAAACAGTGTTATAATGGATTAGTAAACTTGATGATTATTTTTCTGGGAAAGAATTTTCTAACAAAGATAAAGTCAAGTGTACTGCAAATCATTTGGTTGAAATTGCATCATTATGGTGGAATGCAATTAAGAAAGAACGTAAAAGACCTAGGACTTGGAAATAATTTCAAAAGCTCATCAAAAAGAGTATCTTGCCACCTCAATATAAAGCAAGAGCACGTCAATAATATGTTAACTTGACAAAGAAACTGTACAACTTTATGTGGACAAATTTTGGCAAGTTCTCATTCAACTCCAAGCCATATAATGAGTGAGAACAAGGAGCAAAGACGCAAATCCATTGTTGGGATAAAGCCTACTCTTCAAGAAAAGATTAACTTGTTCCAACCTCATTCTCTCTCCACAGCAATCTCTTTGGCTTACAATTGTGAGTGCGAAAGAACGGAGTACCAAAGGAGGACAACAAACCGCCACAAGATCTACATACTAACAAATTTAGAAAGTTTGTTCCTTTTCGTAAGTTTGAAAAGTACACTAATGATACCAAGGGCGTTGCTTCAAACAACAATAATAATCGTGATGCTAACAACAACAACAACAACAACAACAAGAACGATGATGCAAAGAAGAAACAAGATTTTGTACCTCGAGTTGTGACATGTTACAATTGTCGACAAAAAGGACACATTGCACCCAATTTCCCAGAGAAGAAGGAGAAGTCATCACCCGCACATGTCAACATGATTGATGGTGAAGAAGATGACGACTTCTCTCCCGAGCAAGAGGGTAATTCCAAAAATAAAGATCTTTCAGATGATCCAGGTATGCCTAAACCTATTAGAAAGCAAGTTTCTCCTCATATGCTTTTAAAAAAACTAACGCAGACAAATTAAGGGCAAGGAAGTAAATATATGTATGCATGATTTTATTTTTGAAAATCTTGCGCATGTTCTTAAATTGAATGCTACTCCTTCAAAGTATAAAATCAAAATTTCTTTTCAAGGAACAAAGTATAATTGCACAAAGAAAGTGAAAGATATTGTCTTAACTATTGCACCATATTCTCAACCCCGTACTTTTCTAGTTGCACCTTTGCATTCATATGATGTTATTCTTGGAATGCCATGGAGACATGAGCATAACCCTCACATTTATTAGACTCACATGTCATATCTTTTTTATTCAATGGTGAGAATGTATGCTTGAAAGAATTATGGGAATCTAGTGAATGTGCACTCCTTAGCCATACCCAAGCTAAGCGAGCCATGAGGAAAAAGCAAAAGACTTATCTAGTCATGGTTAATGAGATTTCTACCTCTAAACCAATTTCCAAGGACACCTCACACCAACCATTCATTTCACAATTTTTGGATTGTTTTATGAATGAGTTACCTCCTAGATTACCTAATTCTAGATTGGAAGACCATAGGATAGACATTATCCTTGTGGTAGTATTCCTTCTTGTAGGACTCCTTATAGAGTCAATTTTCTAGAGCAAAAAGAGATCCAATCTCAAATTGAGGATCTACTTGATAGGAAACTTATTAGGCCTAGTAGTTCACCATATGGAGCGTATGTTCATTTCATCAAAAAGAAGAATGGAACTTTTCACATGTATATTGACTACCGAGCTTTAAATAAGAATATTATCAAAAATAGATATCATATTCCACGTGTGGATGATCTCTTAGATGAACTAAGAGGAACCAAAGTATTTTCGAAGATTGACCTTAAATCAGGCTATCATCAGGCTAGGATGGCTAAAGAAGATGTTTATAAGACTACTTTTTGTACACAAACAGGTCATTATGCATTTTTAGTAATGCCCTTTCGACTTACTAATACACCAGCTACATTTAGTTGTATGATGAACTGTATATTCCTGAAGCACCAAAATTTTTGTAGTTGTTTTTATTGTGACATCTTAGTTTTTAGCAAAGATGAAGAGCTAGTATTCAATCTTTTGAAAGAAAATCAACTCTATGTCAATCTAGACAAAGTTTTTCTTTGGATTGATATGCATGAAAAATCATTCAATGCACTTAAGTACGCACTTACCCATGCACCTATATTAACACTACCAGATTTCCTTAAACCATTCTTTGTGGTGGTGACTAATTCTAGTAAACATGGTATTGATGCTGTGCTTATGCAAGATAATCACCCAATTGCTTTTGAAAGTAAAAAATTGAAACCATCTAAAATTAAATATAGTACCTATGATAAAGAGGTAATTGCCATTGTTCATACATTAAAGATTTGGAAACATTATCTATGAGTTCTAAGTTTATCATTAAAACTGATCAACAAAGTATTAAACATTTGCTCTCACATGACGTGAGCTAATGCTTTGATTAGGATACCTACCATTAATAATATATATGCTATTAAAGGTATCTCTTTTGATAACATGAAGGAAACATATAATAATGATTCTAATTTTTCTGATGCATACAACAAGTTGAAAGATAATGATTGGCTACCACATTTCGATTATTCATTTGATGATGGTTTTCTTTTCTACCAAAAGAGATTATGCAGCATTACTAAACCGTTTAAGCAAACTATTATTGAAGAATCTCATCAACCTCCTTTCGTTGGTCATAAAGGAGTCTCATCTACTTTGCAAATAGTTGCTAGAGATTTCTTTTAGCCACTATGCGCAAAGATGTTGCTAATTTTGTTTCTGAATATGTTGTTTGCCAAAAGATTAAGAGTCATAAAGGAAAGAAATTTGTGTTGGAATTAGGGTTGCAGGAAAGCACACAAAGCTTGGAGAAGAAGAAGCAAGAATGCACACAACACAAAGTGTATTAGATTGTGTCAATGTACAAAGATAAGTTAGCCCTAGAATGATGGGCGTATATACAAGCCGGGGGAAAAAACCTCCTAAAGAGGGAAAAAGTGCCCCGGCAGTCCTAAGTGTGTTCACACACATCACTGCCTATGTATATGGCAACAAATCCCCCCTGGGAGTGATGGTGTGAATGAGAGCTGGCACTCATGTATAGGGGAGTACCATGCCCGAAGTAGATCAATCCACAAAGGGGAGCAAGCCCAAAGCTTTGCGAAAAGCTTCGAACTTCTCACGAGGAAGCGCCTTTGTGAAAAGATCGGCGAGGTTGTCCTGTGTTGGCACATAGACCAAGCTGATCGCTCCTGCTGAGAGTCTCTCCCTGACATAGTGATAATGCACCTCAATGTGCTTTGTGCGAGCATGAAAAACTGGGTTTCTCGCAACTACCAATGCGCTCTGACTGTCAGTGTAGATAAAGGTGGCAGACTCCTATCCAACACCCAAATCAGTATAAGCCGTCTGAGCCACACACACTCAACCATAGCTGTGAAAGCTGCCCTGTACTCAGCTTCACAACTAGAAGTGGCCACAGTAGGTTACTTCTTGCTCAACCAAGATATGCATGAGCTACCGAGCATGAAACAAAAACCACTTGTGGACACTCTTGTGTCATAGCAACCAGCCCAATCTGAGTCCGAAAAGGCATGTAAATCTGGCGGCAAAACAATCCCCCCTTGGGATAAAACAACCAAAGATGTATGGTGCCACTCAAGTAGTGAAAGATGCGTTTAACTGCCTTCCAATGATGAGACCCTGGGCTATGCATAAACCTGCTCACCTGTGAGACTGCAAACTGAATGTCCGGCCTCGTAATGCATACATAAATGAGGCAACCAACAGCTATCTGATAGAGTGTGACATCAAAGTGATCTCCAGCATCATGAAGACTCAACTTCAAACCTGTCTCCATTGGAGTAGCAATAGGCTTACAGTCTTCAAGGCCAAATCTCCACAACAACGTCTCAATATACTTTGTTTGACACAAAGGAATACCTCCATCACACTGCTTAAATTGTATCCCTAAATAATGATGCAAATGCCCCAAATCTGACATCTCAAAAGAGGCATTCAAATCAGCCTTAAAATCAGCAATATGACTCTCATTTGGTCCTGTGAGCAGCATGTCATCGACATAGAGAGCAATGATTAGATGTACACCATCCACACGTTTAACATACAAAGTGCTTTCTGTTGGACTATTCTGAAACCCATGTGCAGTCAAATATGCATGTATCTTTTCATACCAAGCTCATGGAGCTTGCTTTAAACCATATAAAGCCTTTTTCAACCTGCACACTTTGTTTTCTTGCCCTCTTTGAACAAAACCACGAGGCTGTGATACATACACCTCCTCATGCAAATCTCCATTCAAGAACGCAGTCTTTATGTCCAGCTGATGTACATTCCAACCATTATGAGCTGCCAATACACAAATGCTACGAATGGTAGTCATACGACAAGTGGGAGCAAAGGTCTCATCAAAATCAATGCCCTTTTCTTGAGCATAACCCTTTGCAACAAGTCTAGCCTTATAGCGATCAACACTGCCATCTGGCTTTCGTTTCAACTTAAAAACCCACTTACATCCAATGGCCTTTTTACCAATAGGCAAATCACACAAAGACCATGTACCATTCTTGATTATAGCATCATATTCACTTTGCATTACAGCCAACCAATTTTTTGATTTTTGTGCCTCATCAAATGAAAGAGGTTCTTCCTCTTCACACATACTAGACACAGCCAAAGCATAACAATCCGATGCATAAGAGAGGCATGCTGAAAACCTGAATGAGTACGACTAGATATAGGTGCATCAATTTTACTATCACGCAAGGTTTGCACCAGCCATTTAGGCATACCTCTAGCCTGCTCATTTTCAGCCCTATCCTCATGAATTACATCCTGTAAATCTGCATCAGAAATAGGCTGATCTATGATGTCGTTTGAAATCTGCATAGGCTGAATATTTACCTCATTAGGACTTACATTTGAATTCCCACCTGTGAACAGAGGCAACAATGTATCAAATACATCCCTTGAGCTCACACCTGTCTCTTTGGTACATGATAACAAAGGCTGCACAGCATCTTCCACAAAAACAACATCTCGACTAATCAAGATACGCTTTGACTGCGGATGATACAATCTGTAACCCTTGCTCTCAACACTGTAACCAACAAAAATGCATTTGACAGCCTTATCATCCAATTTTCTGTGTTGTTGCATAGGCACTAAAGCATAGGCCAAGCAACCAAAGACACGCAAGTGACCAATAGAAGGCTTCTTGCCATGCCAAGCTTCGTATGGAGTAATAGACTGCAAGGCCTTAGTGGGACACCTGTTGAGTACATATGCAGCACACATGACAGCCTCAAGCCAAAACGCATGTGGCAAAGCTTGGCTCTTGACCATACATCGTGCCATCTCCATAAGTGACCTGTTTTTTCTCTCAGCAATACCATTTTGCTGAGGGGTATATGGCACTGTACATTGGTGTTTTATCCCACGACTAGCCAGAAATGCATCAAACTCTTTAGACATGTACTCCCCCCCTCGATCAGAACGGAGGGTGCCCACAGTACAATTGGATACATTTTCAACCATAAGAAAAAACTGTTTGAAGTACAAAAACACTTCGGACTTTGCCTTCAGTGGATATACCCATGCATGCCTTGAGTAATCATCAATGAAAGTCACGAAGTACAAGTGTTTACCAAATGACGGAGTTTGCATAGGCCCACATACATCACTATGTACAAGTTGCAATTTGCGAGTGGCCCACACAGAACCATCCTTTGGAAACATAGAACACTACATTTTGCCCAAAATACAGCCTTCACAAACATGTTTCAATGGTGCCTCAAGAGGGGGCAATGAAGCAACCATATCAAATTTCTGCCAACGCAGCAAACTAGCAAAGTTCAGATGACCAAAACGAGCATGCCATAGTTTTGCATCTGAAACTGCCTTTTCATCAGAAACTGCATTTGCTGAATCTTCCACACACTTGTCATAAGAATTGAGCCTATATAGCCCACGAAATAAGGTGCCAGATACAATAATCGTATCACCAGAAGTCAAATCATGAACAGTACATCTGTCATCCACAAATTTGACTACAAGTCCAAATCTAGCAAGCACAGAGACAGACAATAGATTCTTCTTTATCCCTGGGACATACAAAGCATCTGACAGTGTGAAAGCGCTGCCATTTGCAGCCGTAAGCATAATTTTACCAACGCCCTTCACTGGGTAAGAAGTATTATTGGCACATGTGACAGTATTCCCATTAGGGACAGCCTCAAGAGAAGTGAACATATCACGATGTGAGGTAATGTGCTTTGTAGCACCACTGTCAAAATACCAAACATGAGAGTCAACAGAAACTGCCAAACATGCATCATGTACAGATGGGTCATACTGGCAATACACGCTAAACGCCCATTCTGTATCCTGCACAACATTTGCAGAATCTGTATTTGTAGAAGCATCCGCTATTGTGGCTGCATTTGACTCTTTCTTCTTTGCCTCTTTAGCCTTTAGCTTAGGGCAATTCTTAATGACATGATCATTTGCCTTACAATAGTTGCACCTGGTCTTTTTCTTGCCTTTATCAAGAGCCTTCTCAGACTTATTGTTGCTACCTGTGGAAGGAGAAGAAGTTGCAGACCTACTAATAGGAGAAGAAACAGTGGAAGGGGCTGCCTTACCACTTCTTCTCTGGGAAGTAATAAAGCTTGATCAACTGCACGCTGCCTGGCCTTGTTTTGCCTGGACTGCGCTTCTTGCAAGAGTTTGTTGACTAAAGTATCATACTTGACAGCATTAGGTCTGTCCTCATTAAGAAGTCTCCATGTGGAAGCAAAAGTCTGATATGTCTCAGGTAAAGCATCAAGAACAATCTGCACAAGAGAATGATCAGGAATAATCTCACCTGCAGAAATCAATTGTTCTTTGAGATCTTTAATCTCAGCAAGAAAAACATTCATGTCATCATCTTCTTGCATAATCTTCAATTCTAGCTCTTTACGCAGGTAAGCGATTTTTGCCTCGTTACGACCTGCATACAAACCAGCTAGAATATCCCAAGCCTGTTTTGCTATTTTAGCTGAACGAATATGTGGGGTGATGTTACGTTTGACAGAAAGTGCAATCAAGGCATGAGCCTGCGCATCTTTACCATCCCCAACGAGCTTGTTCAACAGACAACAGCAACAATAGAGCTGCTAGAACCTGCAACATCCTCAACAGATCCTACATCCACAGAACCTGGACGTACATCCATACCCTGCACAATGTTCCACACTCCTTTTGCAACCAAAACATGCTGCATCATGTATGCCCAAAGTGGGTAGTTGTTGTCTCCATCCAATTTGTCATCAGCAGTAGATAACATGCGAAATACATCATTGTTGTTATCAGCCATGGTCACTGACTGAAACTGATGCAAAAGCTACCAGTAATGAAGCAAAGACTGAACAGAGAACAACTCGTGCTACGTAGCACGGTCTACAATAGAATACGTATGCCTGTTTTGCAGAAAACTGCACTGTCGAAATTTTTGCAGAAAATAACGAACACCTGTGCAGAACTTGAAATGCAAAAACGGAGCCCGAAACGACCTCAGATGCAATAGAATACGTATGCCTGTTTTGCAAAAAACTGCACTGTCAAAATTTCTGCAGAAAATAACGAACACCTATGCAGAACTTGAAATGCAAAAACGGAGCCCGAAACGACCTCAGATGCAAATTCTGAGAACGCCACGCCCTACAGGCTTATTTGCAGAGTATAGGGACCTGCAAAGCGCTCGTGAAAACTCACCTCAATCAGAGAACGTGAGTCGGAGGGTGCTGGCGGCGTAGCCCTAGGAGCCGATGCCTGCTCTGATACCAATTGTTGGAATTAGGGTTGCAGGAAAGCACACAAAGCTTGGAGAAGAAGAAGCAAGAATGCACACAACACAAAGTGTATTAAATTGTGTCAATGTACAAAGATAAGTTAGCCCTAGAATGATGGGCATATATACAAGCCGGGGGAAAAAACCTCCTAAAGAGGGAAAAAGTGCCCCGGCGGTCCTAAGTGTGTTCACACACATCACTGCCTATGTATATGGCAACAATTTGGTTTGCTTACGCCTTTGCCTATTCCTATAACGAACCATGGGAATAAATAAGTATGGATTTTATAACTGGATTTCCTTTTACTTCTAACCAAAATGATATGGTTTGGCCTATAGTCGATTTAGCAAAATGATATGGTTTGGCCTATAGTTGATAAATTTAGCAAGATGATATGGTTTAGCCTATAGTCGATAGATTTAGCAAAAACAAGCTTACTTTATTGCTTGTAAAAAGACATTGATTGCATATGAAGCTGCACATATGTTCATTAAACAACTGTTTGTACATCATGGTTTACCAAGATTATTGTTTCAAATAGAGATAGAAAGTTTTGTAGTGATTTCTAGACAACATTATTTGATCATCTTGGAATAAAACTTGATGTCTCTACGACTTTTCATCCTGAATCTAATGGATAAATTGAAGTAACAAATAGCACAATACTTGATTTTCTTAGATCTTATGTCTCATCACAGCCTAAGCAATGGGATAAATATTTGCATATAATAACTATCCTCACATTGCCTACTAAGAAAGCACCATTTGAGATAGCCTATGGTAAAGCTTTGCCTACTCCTATGACTAAACTTTCACATTCTATAGAGGCTACATATTCCTTTGTTAGAGACTTTGACCGAATTCATGAAGTAGTAAAATCAAATATTCAAAAAGCTCAAGAGAAATACATGAAGTATCGTAAACGCAAAAATATCATCTTCAATGACGATGATTATGTGCATCTTCATATTGAGAAGAGGAGACTAAAATCTGTAAAGACCAACCTTGTAGTTAAGTTAGCTCCTAGATTTTATGGACCTTTCAAGATAATAGCAAAGATCAATGATAATGCATATAAGTTGGAGTTACCTTCTACTTGGCATTTTCATAACTCTTTTCATATTAGTCTATTAAGACCTTTTAGAGAGGACCTCTACCATCTCATCCTACATTAGAAAAACCTCCTCAATTGGTAGATGAAGAAGGACATCTTGTGCCTGAGTCTATTATTGATGAGACCACTACTGTTAATCCCATTTTGGATTAACAAGTATGCTCCTCCATTTGAGGACATTAATAAGTGTCATCATGCAAAGGCACTATAAAAGTTGTACATTATAAGATATTGGCCACCCAAGGCCTTACTTAAGTAAGTTTTGGGCACCTAAGTGTAAATAAGAGCCAATTGTATATAAGGCATTTTCTCATAATAACGAATGGACACAATCCCCCTTTGTTCTATTGAGAGCTCTCGTTTGTGTCTTGAGAGAGAGATTGAGAGGGCGCATTCTAGCACTTGTGCCTCTTCCATACTTGTATGTTGCATGCTTGTGTTGGAGAGTGAGAGAGAGTGATTGCCTTATGTGATGGTGCGAGCGACTCTACGGCGGTGACAACATGGAGGTGGAGCTTGGAGGATTGGAGCTTCTCAAGTGAGCTTGGAGGCCTTAAGGGACACAAGTTCGAAGCAATGGCAAGTGCCTTACGACAGTTGTGTTCTATTTCTCTTCCCTTAGGTGAATGCATTGAGTTCCCTCTTGGAGGTGTGGTAGCCCATAACAACTACTACACGCAGTGGTAAGTGCCTTACGACAGTTGTGTTCTATTTCTCTTCCCTTAGGTGAATGCATTGAGTTCCCTCGGAGGTGTGGTAGCCCATAACAACTACTACACGCATGGGTAACACTTATGTTAAGTATCTTGTGACTTTCAAGAACCATCCTATTAAAGATGCTAAATGGATACTAGAAAAGTTTTCCTGTTCTTAACAAAATCTCATTCTCTTATCATCCATGCAATTGAGGTCAATTGCAACCCGAGCAAGAGGGAATGTTACTCGTACCTCTTTGGGACTGCTCATTATTTTTTTCAAGATATTTTATTTTGGATATACTTTTATTCATATCATTTACTAGGATTAATGTGTTTAATCAAGCTATGTGTGGTGGTATGATATGGTCAAGATTAATGTGTTTAATCAGCTTTGCGTGCGAAACATGTGTTGGACCACTATGGAATATTTTGGAAGACATGTGAACACCTTTTATGGTTTTGTATTTAGGCATTGTTGGATGTGAAAGGAGATGCCCTGAATAGACTCACATAGAAAACACACACACACACAAGCTCGAAGAGCAACAGAGACAATGGCGATAGCTCGAATGCACTCAATTAGATGATGAGCATGTGGAGGACATTGTACTAGTAGCCCTTAGAGGGCTAACGTGGCTGGTAATACACTAAGGGTGTGTTCTCATAAGGAAAAAACCCTTGCCACCCAGCACAGGGTAAAAAGTGCCTGTGATGATCAGCTTTGTTCACACCTAAGCTTCTTGGAGGAAGAAGGCTAACAAACCTCCCTGAAGTAAATGGCGTGAACTAATACAGGGTGTAGCAGGCTACCATGGTAGAGGTAATAAGTTCAGAGCTTGTCGAAAAGCTTCAAACTTCTCCCTAAAAAGGGGCTTGGTAAAACCATTTTCCACATTGGCTTGTTCCCTAGCATAGTGATAATGCACCACCTCAATGTGCTTTTTTCGTACATGGAATACCCGATCCCGCACAACTGCTAATGCATGTTGACTATCAGTGTAAAACTGTTATTTGATACGATGAAGCCAGGTGCATTCCACAGTAGCTGTAAATGCTACCCTGTATTCAGCTTCACAGCAGTCAGCTGGATGTGGTTACTCTCGGCTACTTCTTACTAAGCCATGAGATGCATGAGCTACTAACAAGAAGGAAACAATATCCACTCGTTGACACTCATGTCAGAACATCCCGCGCCCAATCATTGTCTATGTAGGTAGACAAACATAAAGAAGACCCATTGCTGTAAAACAATGCATAGTGTTGAGTGCCTTGAAGGTAGAAGACACGTCTCACTGCTTGCCACCAATACCGATTGTCGGGAACAATGCATAAACCTACTCAATTGTAACACTACATACTGAACATCTAGACGGGCTTTGCATAGATATATAAGGGACCCAATAGCTTGCTAATAGGTGGCTACATCAAAAGGCTCAAAAAAATCATCAATTTGACCAGAGGAGACCATATTCCATAGGAGTAGAAATAGGTTTGCAATCTGTCATTTGAAAGCATTCTAAGAGCTTATGAATGTATCTTCTTTGAGATAACCTAATGCCCCCTCGATCGGAACAAGCCGGATACCCAAATAATAATGCAAAAGACCCATGTCGAAAACGTCAAATGTATTCTGCAGGTCAGTGATGAAAACTGCAATGTGCCCCTCGTTAAGGTCTAATCACGAGAAGATAGTCCACATGAAGTTGAGGATAAGGAGATGATACCTTTCCGTGCGGACATAAAGAGTGCTTTCAGTGAGGCTATTCTGAAACAGGCAAAAGAGCAAGTATGCATGTATCTTCTAATACCAATAAGCACGGGGAGCATGTTTAAGGCCATATGTGCTTTTGCACAATCTGCATACTTGATGCTATGTACCCTATTGAAAAAAGCCAAGAGGTTGTGTGACATAAACCTCTTCCTGCAAATCACCATTTAGAAATGCAGTTTTGACATCCAACTTATGCACGTTCAAACTTTATGCGCAGCCAATGCAACCAGAGTACGAATGGTCATCATACGTAATGTAGGTGCAAAAGTCTCATCATAGTAAATACCTTCCCTCTAGGCATAGCCCTTTGGCAAATAATTGAGCCTTATATCGATCAACTAAGCCGTCAGGTTTCTGTTTTAGCTTAAACACCCACTTGGTGCCTATAGCACATTTTTCATCAGGCAGATCACATAACTCCCATGTATCATTTTTGGCAATGGAATCCAATTCTGAACGCATTGCTAATTGTCATTCTCCAAAGCATCAAAATGAGAAATAGGTTCCTCATTTAGTGCAGGCGGGGTTGTGTCAACAAAATGAGATGCATGTCTAGAGGCAGCTTGTGTCCTTCTTGGCAAATGTTTAGGTAGCTTGTTGTCATGCAAAGTAGCCCGGAGCCAGCACGAGATCCATTGAGAATCATGAATAGTTGCATCCTCTTCAATTAATGCATCACCCAAGGCATCCGAATTAAAGGGTTCCTGATCTAGAGCAATAGGTATATTTTTGAACTGCTAAATTTGTTGATGAGTTGTAGCAGCAGTAGCAGGTGGCTGAGTCGGAGCCAAGGCAAGCTTAGAGGAGTCAGCCGCACCAGTACCAAACAAAGGCAACAATGTATCAAATACATCCAGAGCATCAATTGCCGACAAGAAACCATGGGTTGAGAAGATAGAATTCATCAAAGACGACATCTCTGGGTACAATTAGCTTTTGATTGGACAAAACATATAGCTGATATTATTTATCTTCACTACTATATCCCACACAAAAATACATTTCAAAGCCTTTGCTTCAAGCTTACGTCTGTGTGAGATGTGATGGTACATGCACATAAGCCAGACAACCGAATACATGCAGATGAGTAATGATCGAAATTCTGCCATTCCAAGCTTCATAAGCTGTCATGTATTTCAAGGCTTTAATTGGATAGCGGTTCATTACATAATTGGCACACATGAGCGCTTCAAGCTAAAATCTAGAAGGCAGATCCTTGCTTTTGAGCATACATCTGACCATTTCCATGAGTGTTCTATTCCGACGTTTAGCTATGCCATTTTGCTCTATGGTGTATAAGGAGTAGTACACTGATGAGAAATGCCATGGGACGTCATGAAAGTAGTAAACTCATTTGACAAATACTCCCCCTCTATTGGTGTGTAATGTCAATAGCTTATGATTGTAAGCGCTTTCAGCAAGAGGAAGAAACTGACGGAAGGCTAAGAAGGCATCTAACTTGACCTTCAGACCATACATCTAGTAAAAGCGTGTATGATGGTGATCAATAAAAGTCATGAAGTACAGATGTCCACCGAAAGAGGGAGCTCGTATAGGACCACAGAGATCACTGTGAACCAGCTACAATGGGCGAGTAGCATGAAAAGGACTGACAATGCATCTTTCCCAATATACACCCCTCGCATACATGCTTGTGGGGGAGTTGCATAGGTGGCAGCTCATGAACCATGCTTGACACTATAACCGTAGAAGATGGAAAATTCAAATGATCTAACCGAGCATGCCAAAGCTCAGTGCCATGCTGAATCCGTGACATGGTAACAGTCAAGGCATCTACATGGGTATCAGTACTCCTTCCATACATGTCAACCCTATACAGACCATTGCGCAATGTACCAGACAAAAGAAGCGCATTAGAACAAGCTTTGTCATGAATGGAATAGCAATGATAAAAAAAACTGAATCTTCAAGCTAGCTGTGGCAAGTGTTGAGACAAAAATAAGATTCTTGCAGATTTTGAGTACATACAAGGTGTCAGCACTAAGAGTATAAGGATCCCCAGAGCATGAAGTCAATTCCACATTGCCAATGCCTTTGATGGCATAGGATGCATTGTTAACACACAAAACCGTTCCACACCTGACGGAGCAACGCGCAAGGTAGAAAATAGCTTCTTGCATGAAGTAATGTGTTTAGTGTCACCGGAATCAAAGCACCAGTCAGCATATGATAGGGACATATAAGAGGCATGCATATCAATGGATGTTACTGTCATTGTATAGCCATCATGTGCAAAATTGGCTTCCTTTGCATTGTCACTTGTAGTGGCTGCAACAAGTCCAATAGTCTTCTAAAACATGAGTAGGTCTCCAACAGTAATTGCATCTCGTTTTCTTCTCAATTGGCTCCTCTTTGGGTTTTGGGTTATCTGACTAGGCTAGTTCTTGGCCCTTATACTTAGCAAGAGATGGAGCCCTAGATTTGCCTTTACCACATGGGAGGCAACAAATGCCTAATCCGCAAGCATATTGTTTCGATTAGAACGAGACTGTTCTTCATGAAGCAAGAGAACCACCAACTCATCAAAAGTATACAATTCTAATTGCTCTTTATTAGGAGGCGGAGTGTGGTAGCAAATCCCTGATATGACTCAGGCATGCCATTGAGAATGGTAGAGACAAGATAACTATCCAAAATAACCTATTTATTAGGAGGCGGAGTGTGGTAGCGAATCCCTAACATGATTCAGGCAGGCAATTGAGAACGGTAGAGACAAGAGAACTATCCGAAATAACCTCACCTCAATATTGATGAGTTGTTCCTAGATCCTTGACATGGGTCATAAATGCATCCACAGATTCACCCTCTGTCAGATGCTCCAAAGTCAAGTTTTTTCTTGCGAATCTGATATAAAGAGGCAAGGACATCCCATGCGCTCTTAGAGGAGGAACATGATCGGATGGGAGGAATAACTTGTCGTTTTGCAAGAGAGAGCAATCAGTACATGCGCATGTGCATCTTTGGCATCCCATTTGAGTTATTCCTATGTAGGAGGAACAGATGCAAGATGTACACTGCCATTAGAACCAGATTCATTGGTTCCAACAGCAGATCCAGAGGACATTGTGACTAGTAGATGCGGGCCCAGCAGGGGCCGGGTGTCATCAGCAGATACATATACCTATAGGTTCTTGGCCACCAGAACATGACGCATCATATGTGGAATGGTTGGTTCCATCCAACTTGTCCTCAATGGCGGGACGGCATTGCCGAACAATTCATTGGTGTTTTCGGACATGTTGCTGTACCAGGAAGAAAGGAATATACAAACTGAAGTGTATTTGACACAGGGATTACCTGTAAGGGAGTCAAGGTACTTCAAATATCTATAGAGGGATGTGCAAATTACCAGAAGTAGGTTACTAAATTGGGAGAGGCAAAATCAGATAGGGAGGTAGCAAGTTAGAATCAACTATTTTTGTTTTTTTTATTGGCATGTGTAGAGTGATCATACCTGTTTTGAACTCCAAAAACTTTTGTTTTGTTTTTTTGTTTTTTTGTTTTGGAATGCATAGATGATTTGTCACATTTATATGGTGACTTGACATTTGGAAACTATGCATGATTTGTCACATACATATGGTTTGACAATCTTGTAGTTTCCCATGAGCATCTTATTTGAATATTGGCTCTATGGATGATTGTATGATTCATGGGCATGATATGTTTCTAGTATGGACAAGCTTGTGACTTTAGTAACTGTTGTGTTTCTAGTATGAACAAGTTTTGCATAAGCTTCTAGCCCATTGGATCTCACTTTAAACCATCCACCCAAGACATATGGCTGATACTATGTCCACACCAAAGCGACAAGATGCCAAAAGCCGGCCTTGCGAAAACCTATCAAACAATTTCAGATGGGGATGAAGCCTTGGATCCTCTAAGCATACCATTACCAGTGCATGTGTCAGGCCGTTTTGGCTTTGGACGACGCAAACAAGTCGAATTAGGCCCTAATTAGAGAATCTGCCCATCTCAGGCCACTAGCAATTACGTCGTCGAGGCAAAGATCCTCTGGCTGCAATTAATCCTCGATGTTTATGCCATATGAGACCGCATGGCTGCAATCCTCAATAAAAACCGGGCACTTTATCTTTTTGGATGGATGGAGTCTGACATCGATGCTCAACCATTATCCATTGTCGTTTAGGCAACAAGTTGGAAAAAGTGGCCTAGAGCCATTTTCGGGCTGTCGAGAAGCCATGGAGGAAAGGTCCAATGAGGCCAACTCTCCGCGCAAGGGTAGTCCTTTGTATGGTCTACCTCCCTATCTAGACGGCCTGCTAAAATCTTTTATGGTGCGCTGCCAAAATTGGCTCTGGAGCAAGGATGCCCAAGCAAATTCTCTTGGTGGTTGGACGACATGCCATGAGGGGGGGTACTTGGAGCAAATGGACTCCGATTAACATGGGGCTTCGCAAGCATGCGGAGGACACCTCCTTGAAACTTTATGGCCCATTAGATCTCACTTTGGACTATCCACCCAAGAGATATTGCCGATACTATGTCCGCGCAGGTGCCAAAGCGACTGGATGCCAAAAAAGCTCACAAAATCCGAAAACAACAAGATTAGCTTTATCTTCTATTGGATTTTATGAGAGTGCATGTCTGTACCAAAATCCAAAAACAACAAGGTTAGCTTATCTTCTATTAGCTTTGTGTATCCTCTTTACCCACCAAAGAGATGGAAAATATAGATGGTTCATACCATGAGCCCAAAAAGCTCGCAAATTTGAGAAAAAAGCTTGCTAGGAAAAGCTCGCAAAAAAATCACACCCGTATGAATATGTTCATTTATTATTTTTAAGGCCGTCTCAATATTGAAGTCTACATAGATTTTCTTGAATATATTACTTATTCATGAAATTCCTTTTTTTACACACGGCACTTATCCATGTATCTACTTTTATAAATTTAGGGAATATCCATGAAAAATCCCATCATGCTTTTAGCATGATGCATCTATAAATATGACCCTTGGCTCTTACTCTAATCCTCACTTCCAAATCTTATTGCCTCCCTCTCCCTCTTATTGTATTCCTCTCCCTCACCATCATTCTCTACCTTAACAACCCTCACCGTCATCTACTAATCTTTGTTAATCTCATTATGTCTTCTTCTAATGGCCCCAACTATACTCTCAAGGATATCCTTGATAGGGTTTGCAAAGATTTGTGTATGAAAACAAGCGGAGATGCAAAAGAACATCTGCTGAGAATCACGACATGGGCCCATAGTCTTTGAAGCAAGATGCTAGTGGATGAGCCTATCGATTCCAGAGGTTTGTATGTATGGAATATGAAGATTGGAAGCATTGTCAGGGGACTGGCATAGTTATAGCACCAGCTCATTTACTTGGGTTCACACTATAGAGAACCCTAGTATGTATTTTGGTTGAGTACCTTTTCATACGAGTGTACTCTTATCTTTGTATATGGTGTGTTGAGTGTTGAGTGAAGAAGAAGATTTTCAGCCTCTCACCTTCTTGTGTGTTCTCTATTAGGGTTTTGTGAGTGTGTGTGTGCTTTTGCAAGAGCTCAAGTTCTCTTCTCCCCTCCTGCATCTTTTCATGGTATCAGAGCCTGGTTCCTGCTAAGGGCTGAGCTGCAAGCAAGAGAAGTACGCCCATAGACCATTCTACAATGCACATTGTGCTTGAAAGAATATCCCTTGGGCCATTATAATGCACATTATAGATGGTAGAATGGCCCTAGGACCATTCTTTACCCTCTTGTTACAACAACTAATGGCTCAATATTAGAACATGTTCCTAGGGACATTCTATACAAGATTTGCCATACAATATCCACACTTACACCACTGGCATGGTTGGTGAGATCATGGGTGATATGCGGCTGGTGGGATGGCAGGCTGTGTGACAGTTGTTGAAGAGGAGGAGTCCCTTTGAGAGGAGTTAAAGAATAGAGTAGCCCATAATAGGTGTAGGAACCCTTATGTAGTTATGGTATGTTATCTTTTATAAACAGTATTTAAGGTTGTAGCCCTTACAAATACATAGCCCTTTGAGAGGAGTTAAAGAATAGAGTAGCCTATAAAAGCGTAATAGGTGTAGGAACCCTTATGTAGTTATGGTATGTTATCTTTTGTAAACAGTATAAGGTTGTAGCCCTTACAAATACATAGATATCTTTAATCTTCACCTGCAAGGATGATTTATCCTCCTTTTTGGAATAAAGTGGTCTTTTAACTATAATTCGCCTTGTCTTTTATATTAATCGCCATGTCAAATTTTAGGTTGTTTGTTGTTTTGAGGAAACAATATGTGATCTCGATGTAATTTCTTTTTGGGAGTAAAAGTATCTCTTGCCTGTAATTGGCAACTATATTATCCTATTCAATTTTGTATTGTTCATTGTTCTCTATTGTTCATTGTTCTTCATCACATAATTGCTCTTCTCCAAAAAAGTAAGAAAAGATGTCTTCATTATTGGGGTGTAGGATTTTCAAGGAAGGTGCCTTTATTATTGACATTAAAAAAGAAGAAAAGATTTTTTTTTTGTTTGGTGCAAAAGAAGAGTACACCTCTTCCACTACTATAAATATACATATAATCTCCATACAACTTTGTTAACCACCATTTAGCTTAGCATTCTTAGTAGAGCACACCACCCACAACCCTCCTTCATATTGTTTGTGATGGCCTCATAAAAAATTAGCATTGAAGTTGTTGTTGCACGTATCATTAGGGAGGCCACTGATATATGGAGGTCAAGAAAAAGACCATAGATGGTGCACAAGCATGGAAAGCTCTCACATCCTTACCACTTCCTAGTAGTGATGATGATATTTCTCAAGTGGAGACTAAAGTGGTGGGATTAATTACTATATGGCAAGCCCATGGTTTTATTGATGATGCTTCTAAGTGTCTCTTGCTAGAGGAAGTGCGAAAGGGAATGAATGCCGTTCACTTTTGTGCCTTCACCCTTGAGAATAAGCAATGCCCATAGAAGTAAAGATAGTAGTGAATAACAATTATGATACAAGAGTTGTTTTTGAAGTTGTATGGGAATGAACTTGGTTTTATTGGTAATTGAAAGTAGTATTTTCGATCCTGAGGATGTAACGTTGTCATGTTGTTCTCTCTCTCAGTCCCTCTCACTCTCTCTCTCCCTCTCCCTCCCAAATAATTAGGTTAGAACTCCCTTTACCTCTCTCTCCCACTCTCTTTGCTCCTCTCTCTCTCTCTCTCTCTCTCTCTCTCTCTCTCTCTCTCTCTCTCTCTCTCTCTCTCTCTCTCGATGGAGGGGAAAGGGAATCTCTTTATTTCAAAAAAGCGAGTGGGAGTGGGGGAGAGAGAGAGAGAGGGAAGAGGGTGGGAGAGAGAAAGGGAAGAGGGTGGGTGAGGGGGAGAGGGAGAGGGAGAGGGAGAGAGGGAGAGGGAGAGGGAGAGGGAGAGAGGGAAAGAGTGGGGAAGTGAGGGTGGGAAAGGGAGAAATAGTGGGAGGGAGGGAAGGAGAGATGATACATAGGAAGGGTGAGGGAGAGAGAAGGAGAGATTATGCATAGGAGGAGTGAGGGAGAGGTCAAGGAAGGAGAGAGGGAAGAGGGTGAGGGAGAGAGAAGGAGAGATTATGCATAGGAGGAGTGAGGGAGAGGTCAAGGAAGGAGAGAGGGAAGAGGGTGGGAGAAGGGGAGAGAGAGAGGGAGAAAGAAAGGACGAGGGTTGGGAGGAGGAGAGAGGGAAGAGGGTGGGAGAGGGAGAAGTAGAGTGAGAGGGAGAGAAAAAGGGACAAGGTTGGGAGAGAGAGAGAGAGGGGGGGGGGAAGAAGAGAGATTGAGAGGGAGGGTGGGAGAGAGATAGAGGACCCTGGCTCCAACTCTCAACTGCCTCCCAACCCACCCCCCGCTGGTGTCCACCACCAATGCTCCCTCGAACCACCCAGACTCCATGCCAAAATCCTATCAGGAACCAACTTCCCCCCTGCCACCTCTTCCCCCGCCACCCTTCCTCTCTTTCTGTCACCACATACAACCCCTCCTCTTTTTCCCTCGCCACCCCCTCCACCAACACCACCGTCACCCCATTCCTCCCTCCATCTAGGATTGGGCCCGATATTACTCTCAAAAATTCTCCCTTCTATATTAGCATGCCCACATCCTCTCCTCGATGCGTCGCTCGGCACCACATGTCTACCTCAAGAACTCCTCCGCCTCCACAACCCCAACCCTTCGACCTCCCTTCACCCACCCCTTGGAAGAGGGCAAAATCCCACCCCAACCCCCACAGGAGCAAGATGAGGTGGATCCCCCCTCTATCCCCCCAACTAGCACGATACTCTAGACCACCCCAAGTTTGAGCAAGCCATCCGCATCTTGCTAGGTCACTAGCTCTACAACAAGCACCATGCAAAGATCACACACATGGACAATAATGTCCTCCACCTCTACATCAATGCCAAGGAGGATGCTTGGAAGTGACAACACTCGCACCAACAATGCAGCAGCTACATCTAGCCCCTCTCTGATGCCTAGCCCTCACGTTTGATCTTATGGGGGTGAGCAACCAGTTTGGCGGCATCCCTACTCAAGCTACAGATCTTGGTTGAGTACTACAAAGCACCCCACCATCTTCGCATCAACCCGGCTTACCTCCCCATCCGTTGTAGATAGGCCTGGGACCTATTCCAGACTAAACAGCGGGAGAACCCTAAGGTGCAATTTAACTTTCCATGGTTTAATCCTCTTATGTCCCGAAGCCCATGCACGGAAGAAAGCATGCTGACCCAAATCCATGCATTCATGGCCAAATATGATTAGGTGCTAGATCCCGCCCATCATCACCACCATCCGCTTCTTTAACCTCATCATCACCACCCTCTTGGTGGATTTCCTCACATGGCATCACTACCATGAAGGAGCCAAGGACTCACCTTCAACATCAATAAAGGCCCCACCCTCAAGCAGCCCTTTGGCTAATACAAACACATCTAGTATGGATGCCCGCCTGGTGTGTCCAAACCTTCAAAGATATGTGGAGGACCGCCTTCTGTGAGAACTAGCTATAAAGATTTCCATTGATCCCCCCAGTACCCCAAATCACGGTATAATTTTGTCCACATATACTCCCTCTACCACCACTAAGCCGTCTTGCCAGTTTCGAGGACAGACCTGCATTAAGGAGGGGGTATGTTAACCACAATGGTTAACATTATTTTAAGCATGGTTATGCTTCATGTAATTCATTTTTATGCAAAACCGTGCTAAGTGCTTCATGTAAAATATATAGGATGACCGGGCTTATGACATGTAACAATAATGGCCACAAGCCTAGGTGTTCATAGAGCTAGAAAACCAATTTTGGGCCTCCCAACTGTTAAATGGGAGGCCATTGTAAAAAGAGAGCTCATGTATATAAGCGACTTATAAAATATGAAAAGGATATACAATCCCATTATCACAATTGAGTCTTCTTCTGTCTCTCCCTCTCTCTCTCTTGTGGCTATGGTTGTGGTGAGCTTGTGTGTTAATGCATGCTTTCTTGCTTGATTGTATGTGTTCTTGTATGTGATGCTCCTTTTCTTGCATCTTCTCCTTCTTCTCTCTCTCTCTCTCTCTCTCTCTCTCTCTCTCTCTCTCTCTCTCTCTCTCTCTCTCTCTCTCTCTCTCTCACACACACACACACACACACACACAGGCATTGAGATAGTATAAAACGACAAGTAGCATGGTGTTCATTTCATCGCTCTTGAAGTATTGTGCTAGCTTGTTCATGGGAAGTTTTGGCAATCCTTGGTTGGTTTATACTCCGAAGGAGAGTGCTCAATTGGGCACATCTTTTCCTCATCTAGTTCCTCTACATGGGCTCTTAAGGTCCCATTCATCCAATCAGATAAGTCTCTCCAAAGTTAAAAATTCTCTTGCAAAAGATAATTTATCAAGACTCAAACTTTTGATGACAAGAAGGTAACGAGGCCTTCTATGTCCCGCAAAACAGATGATGTTTGCACTCACGCTGAGGTGGCGTGCTAGGACTTACAATCGTGTATGGGATATGCACTAAGATTTCTCTAAGAGAATGTGATGTTTTTTGAATAAGACAATCCAAATTTATAGAATGTGGGTTGTAGGTGGCATCGTAATGAAATAACATTTGGCTTTAGCACTAGATTCGGAGTGTTTAAGTTTGCTTAGTGCCAGAGCCTTGTGAGGACACTCGACGATGCGGTCCTAGCCTGCATGCCATTTTGTTAAGGTCTCTTGCTCTTTGCTAATGGCTTCAAATAAGGAAGCAAGGAAGCATAATCTATGGCATAGTTTTGTTTATGATATCCATATGATTGTACTGCTTATATGGGCGTTGATGCTCATAAAACTCATTGCTCTCCTATTCTGAGTTCTCTGAGTGTGCTAATAACATTACACCTTTTGGTTCGGGTCATACTACTAAGGGTGGAAACAATGACATCTGTGGCAATATGTACATTCTTCTTGGTAAGGTATTCTAGTAGGTGTGGACACTAGGCTATGTGGAGGCTGAGCATTTGGTGGGATTGGTAGGGCTAATGTTTACTTTGACACTAGGAGTATAGGGTTGTCGAACTTGCCTAGCCGGTGGTTTAGATCACTAAACTTGCTTGAAAAGACCAGCTACAAGGTCTTGAGATACACTTTCATTGTTAGATTCTCGCCTAGTGGAGCTAGATGGAGCCTTGTTGCTCAAAAGCAAAAGAAGGGAGAAATAATGCAAGATTACATTAATAGAGCTAAGCATCTCCATACAAGATGTAGCACCCACGAAAGATTGGATGATTTGTTGTTCATTCATTGATTTATGGATCGTTCTTAAGAGCAAGAGGCTTAAAAAATTGTGTAAAAATTATTTGTATGCTCTGGAGGAATAGAGACAAATCAATTGAAAGAGTTGTTCTTTCCAAACAAGGTAGGTTTATAAAAGATCTCACTTGTTCTTTTTTACATTCTATAAAAATGGCTAGATAAAGAGAGTCACCACTTGGCTTTCTAAGCCTAAAAAAGTTTAGACACCTTAGTACTCCAGTAAGAAGTGATAGCCCCCAAGCAACTAGCATGCAACCCTCCCAACGTAAGCACTTATGAACTTCTACCTTTCCATCCCCTTCCATATCATGACATCTCACTCTAAAATCCTTTTTCCTTGATTATTATTGAGAACATTTAGGTAATGAGGGCCTTGAGGTGCTTTTATTGATCTTCTCCAATATGCATGTGCAAAATTGCCTATGCATTCTCAATCATACCTTGTTTTAAAGCACCGTTTATTTGCTTAAACACTTGTTATTTTCTAAAATCTTGAGGAAAGTGACACAATGTCTCCTACTAGTGATATTTTACTACCAGTTTAGTGCTCTCATTTATCTATGTGAGTGTTTTGTCTATGTACTTACATATTCTTGATTGTGTAACCCTTTCCACCCTCCAACACATAGGCATCATGCATATTTGCATGTATGGGCATGCATATTTGCATGCCCATACATGCACACTTGCAAAGTCTAAACCTTAATTAATTTCTATAAAACTTGTGCATATGATGATTAGTAAGGGTTAAACCTTGAACTTTAAAGCATGTAAGAACTATACCCCTCTATCAATAATAATCTGGCTACGAAAACTACACTAAGGGTAGAGTGACTCACTTGGGGCCTCACATATCACAATTTCCTATCACTTGGTTATCCCCGTAGCTCTCCAAGGTTTAACTAGAATAATCATTACATGAGGAAATGTGTATGATTCCATGAAGTGTTTCCCTTCATAATTCTCACAAGCAGGTCACATCAAGCGGCTCCTCAGGCTCATCAACAAGATGTCTCAACTTCTCGATTATGAAGGCAATTCTCTATCATTTTCAGAGCTTCTAATCTAATTTATTCTCCCTAAGTTAACTCGTTATACAATTTAATTTGGTTTTTTTAAAGACAGTAACTACAACTCGGGTGCACCTTACTACCCACTTTCAAGCGTTTGATCCTTTTCTACTTAGACCAATTCCATGGACCTAGCCTAGCTTGGTTTAATCGCATGGGTCTAGCCTTCCGCATGACCATTTGGCATTTGATCCTTTTCTACTTAGACCAATTCCATGGACCTAGCCTAGCTCCATTCAATCGTATGGGTCTAGCCTTCCGCCTTACCACTTGACGTCGTATGGAGCTGCTGTGGACTCATACACCCGTAATTGAAACTAACATTTGACTCATGCACACGATTTAACTAAGTTCATGCACATCCTGTGAAAAAAGTTCTTTTTATGAAAACAAAACATCATACTAAATTTTAGTATGATGTTTTTATGAACATCATACTAAAACTTTCACATAATATCTATAAGTTTTATATGTCCAAACAATAATCATAATCATATATCACTATCATCGAGTAACACATCACAATGTACTCACAACCATCTCTACCAGTCTAGACACTACATCTTCGATGTGCATTACCATGGGGCAATAGACTTGATAGACGATAGATGGACATGAGTTGTCTACCCAAATCAAGAGACAGTGGTGGATGAGTTGGCAAAAAAATTGATAAATTATTTAGGTCATTTGTTGGTAGGGCCAGCCCAAAGGGCAACCTCTCAAGGCCATCTTGAGCTAACACCTCTTATTTTATTAATGTGTTCAAGACCCATTTGAGTCAAGGGAAATGCCACCATGACCATTGAAAGTGGTTCAGACGAGACCTTCGAAGCTGCCTCCCTTATGGAGATAGTCATAGCAATCTCCCACAAAAACCTGCCCTTCCTAAAGAAAATAAACCCATAGATTACAAAAAACTTTCATGGAAACTCAAGGAGTACCCTAGCCTCATGTTGGAGAAAGAGAGAATGAAAAAAGCCCCATAACTTATAAGAAGGAAGGTGCAGGCTAAACAATTGCAACCATTACTAGAGAAAGTGGTCGAGTACAAACCACTAACATCACACGAGCATATCCTAGACTCCATAGCATATAAAGAAGATGCATGTTGAACAACTACAACCATTGCTAGGGCAAGTGGTCAAGTACAAACCACTAACATTACATGAGCACAACCTAGACCTTATCCTAGAGCTAGTCACATAGACCTACTATGAGGGAGCCTTAGAGTTTGTGTGATAGGCCTTAGATAAACCCATAACCATTCTTAAGAGGCCATAAACAACCAGTTCTAGAGCCTTTTCAATGCGACCAAGCCCCATATTACTCGATGCAATGAGGGAGGACTTAGCAGGAGGTGAAAGTTGGCCTTTGATGGGTCATCATAGAGCCAATGCAACATTTTCTCCAAGGTGATGAGCGAGATAATTTATCTTGTCTCCTTCAAAGGAATTATTTCCTAGGGAAGGACCGGTGCACATCCCTTACACATTAGCAAGTTCTAGCCCACCTCAGAGTGAGTATAAACCCGGTGACTGCAAATATCACTCGCAAAAATAGGAGGCGTCACAACATTTTTATCCTTGGAAGTATGAGTTCTAATAAGTTCTCTTTTGTAAGGAAATGTCCAAAATTAGAAAGACTTATCTAAGTGAATGTGAGGTGAAGAGCCTACACAACTGAATTTGTTGAATCTGAGGAGGAGGAGATGATCCATGTCCCATTGAGCATCTTCCCTCCATAACTTAAACCAAAGGAGAGCCAAAAGTTCCCATGAACAAGATGGGGCGCTATTTCAAAAATCTTCCCTCCATAACTAAAACCAAAGGAGAGTTAAAAGTGCCCATGAATAGAAGATGGGGCACTATTTTGAAAGCGATGAAATAAACACTATGTTACTATGTGTTGTGTATAAGGGCCTTACGCATTAGCAAGTCCTAGCCCCCACCTCAAAGATAGTATAAACCCAGCAAGTGCAAATATCACCCGCAAAATAGGAGGTGTCACAAGATTTTTTTCATTGGAAGTCCAAGTTCTAATAAGTTCTCTTTTGTAAGGAAATACCCAACATTAGAGAGAATTATCTGACTGAATGTGAAGTAAAGAGCCCACACAACTGAATCTGTTGAATCTGAGGAGGAGGAGCTGATCCATGTCCCACATCGAGCATCTTCCCTCCATAACTTAAACCAAAGGAGAGCCAAAATTTCAAGTAAGTGCTCGAGTACTTTGAGTCCTACAACATTGAGGACAAAGTGGTACACGGGCGAGAAGACTTAAAGAAGGCCGGGTGGAGAGCCACATGCTTCATGGTCCCATTAAGGTCAAAGAAGTAAACCATGTTGGCCCACGTAAAGAACCTAAGCCAATGTTTTTTACCAAATATCTCACCCTTGCGTAAAAAGGAGAATTGATAGCCTTGCTCAAAGAATTTTAGGATGTGTTTGCTTGGAAATATACTGATATGAAGGAAATGGTGAAACACACCACACCCCTCTCCATGAAGACACGAAACCATCTAAATAAAGAACCTATCACATGAATCCCAAGTATAGACAAATGGTCAAAGAAGAGCTAGGCAAGCTCATCGATGTGAAATTTGTGTATGAGATCAAGCACACATCGAGAGAAGGTGTTGTCATACCCAAAAAGAACGAAAAGCTTAGAGTGTATGCTAACCTCAAAAAGGTAAATGTTGCCATAGTTTACGATTACTACCCCTTGGCCTTATATGGACCACATGTTGGACAGAGTCATTGAAAGTAGAAGCTTATCACTCGACACTTCATTGGATCTTGATAAAATTGCAAGAAGCACAAGGATTCTACGAAGGGAACCTCCACATCTGGATGCCAAGAGTGAAGAAACCTGTGCCCTAGCCCCCACAAACGCACTTTAGAATGACAAATCTAAGTGGGTGTGGAGACCCAAGGCCATTCCTTCATTGCCACCCCCAAACTCTCAGTAGGAATGGAGAGTAGTGGCAATATCCCTCACGTGCATGCCAAACCTGCTAATGAAGTAGGTAGAAGAAACCAAGGATATGCCATAAATTTCGTGCATAGTAGTTACACCCTCGACAGTTCTAATTTCAAATGAGCCACCCAACATGCCAAGTTTTCCATTGTGCCTCATAGATGCTCCCAGACCTAGAGGGATCCCCCACCCATAATCCCATGACTCTCCCGTGCGTCGTCACACCACAATGTTAACCACAACACATTTCTATGACAACAATGTTCGCATACTTATGTAATGGGTGCCCATACTATATTGTAAATCCTATCATTTGATGAGGGAAATACCCTAAAGATGTTCCCAAGTCTCGAGCTTCAAAGGAAAGACAAGAGGATCTTGGCTAATTGGCCAAACCATAAAGAAAAGCCTTGTAACTATGTTCCAAGCGCCTTGGGTCACTTACTCTCGGGTGGCCTAGTGGGAAAAGACTTGGAACTATAAAAAAAACCAAATTCTCTTGTTTGTAACATATTCTCCCATTTATGCAATAGAAGTGAAGCGTTCTCTTTCCCTCTCTCTTGCAGCTCTAATCTAGCATGTGTGGTATGCTTAGGGTTAGGGTTTAGGTGTGATTAGCGCTAATCGCTCTTTCTTTCTTGCTTCTTCTCTCCCTCTTACTTGAGTGATTAGACTATCACCACTATCGACTTCCGTAGAGATCCCACGTGATCTTCATGAGAGTGGTTACATAGATATTGTGTATGTATATATATATATACATATATATATATATATATATATATATATATATATATATATATACATATATATATATATATATATATACATATATATATATATATATATATATACATATATATATATATGTGTGTATACATACATACACACACACACACACACACACACACACACACATACATTTATACACATATATATGTGTATATATGCATATATATATATATATATATATATATATATATATATATATATACATATATATATATGCATGTATATAATTTTATATATTACATATAATATATGTTTTCTATAAAAATACTATACATAATTATATACAATATATTATTTTACATGGTACATAATAAATTATATAGGAAATAAATATATTATATAATACATAATATAATATAATATAATATGTACATTATACATTATGGTATATTACCATGTCTTGCAGTCCGCCCTTCCCCTTCAAGGATTGCATGTGCATGTGCATGTGTGTGTGTGTGTGTGTGTGTGTGTGTGTGTGTGTGTGTGAGAGAGAGAGAGATCCATATTTCAAAAGTTTCCAATGGTTTACTAAGCACTACTTTATGGAATTTTAATTTACTCATTATAAAGGAATGTATCATTGTGGGCTTTTTTTTCATAGGGCTTTATGGAAATTTATTGTACTCATTATAAAGGAATGTCCATAATCATTGTGGGCTTTTTTCATGCTATGCACATAAGGATTCCATGCTATGTGTGTAAGGATAAATCCGCACCCGAGTTGGTTTTCTTCTACTATTTCTTTTTACAGGTAAGGTGCCATGTGGCATGAAATTAGCATGCCATGTGGCAAAAGAAGCGATGCTCTCTGGGGTTGATTGGGCAAACAGAGTGGGAAACTGAGGCTTATGAGTCGGCACGAGCTGGAGGCATCCAGGAGAGAGTGGGAAACGGCGGACTCCATCTTGTAAAATCTTCTCAATTTCATGTATATTAATTATTAGTTAAAATGTTTTTCTTTGAAAAATGCGATGCCTAAACTTGCGAAGGGTTACTTTAGCTATAATTGGCAGTCAGGATTAGGTGAGTTTTGTCTCAAGCTCTACGTAGCCTCAACTGAAATTTTGGTGGCTACTTTCAGATTTGAACCACCATGAGAAGTTTTGAGGGACATGTAGCTTTTTAAAAACTTATTATTTTTTGTATTACTCAATATTTATAAACAATTTCTTACTCATGTTTGGTTGAAAAGGTTTGATTTGGTTGTTGGCAAAACATATATTATATATGACGGGAAAAAAAACAGTTTCTAAAGAACTCACTTCTATAACAATGTTGTGAGAAGGTGACCTATCACTTTTTTGCTATCTACAAAGCATTGGCCAAGGTAATTAGTAGCTAGCTTTGCCGATTGTTGCGAGACCTAATACATGACACAGATAATATTTTTACAGCATCGTAGTATTGTTGGAGAAAGGCAAAGTGCACCGCATCAGAGTGCTATCAGCCTTGATAATGGGCAAGCTAGACTTCACAAGTTAAAGAGTTGCAAAATTTTAATAAGCTACAATGGAGTTTGGCTTTGACATTAGGATAATTTGGAAGAGTTACTTTTATTCAATTGATTTTGAATTATGGGACTTCATATCGATGAGAAATAACACCTGCTTGAAGTTCAAAATTCAAAATATTGTTAAGAGCTTCGCCAACTTACAAAATTATATAATGCAAATTATGGTTAGGACTATTTAACGTTTACAAATTAGGATCAAGATAACGTTTACAAATTAGGATCAAGATAATCACAAAGAAAATAGTACTTTTTAAATGAGGTACTTCATTGTAATTCATGTGTGCATCCCTTGGGCTCGGGGGTGGTCAGGTGGATGAGTTTATGCTTGGTTTATGCATGTTTATGCATGACAATTATCTAGAGAGATCTTAGGGTTTTAACAGTGGTATCAGAGCAATCTCTAGTTTATTGTTGTTGTTTTTTCTTTCTTGTTCTAAATTTTAGCATTTTTAAAAGTAAATTTTAATATTTACTAAATAAAAATATTATTTTATTGATTTATTTTGATGATTATTACATGGATCATCGATATGGCGATTGGAACGCGTGTTTCTTCTATTCAATGGACGAATTGACATTGCGGGAGAATTTCGTGAGTTAAATGCTATTTTTTTTCTTTTTTTGGTTTAAAATAAGCATTTATGGAATTTTTACCAAAATACTACACATTTTACTATAGATATTTGTGGTAGAGTGAATTCCTTGAATTTTTATAATTTTTATTTTTTTTTTCTAATTTTAAAGAAATTTTTAGAGCATTTTTAATGGGAAAATATATTTTTTTAAAAATGTATTTTGGCGGGTTTTCACGGAGATGCTATCAAATTTTTACCAAATTTCTGCTGAAATGCAGTATGGGACAGCCAATTGATGCATTGAATGCTCTCCCATGTGCGTGGGATTCTTTTCTTCTCTCAAAACTGAAATTTTCTTCTTTTTCTCTCTCCCGCCGCGTGTGTGAATGTCTCTTAATAGGCACATTTTGATTAAGCTTTAATCATAATTAAATTATAATTATGATTAAGAAAGATTTAATTAAGATTTTAATCAACCTCCTCTCAGTTAACAGAGAAGGAGGAGGTGGAGAGAGAAGGAAAGTTGAAATGGAGAAGGGGAGGAGAGAGGCTGCTTTCTCTTCTCCTCTCTCTCACTCAATTCGTAAACGCGAAAGGGGGTGCGATGCAGGGTGCCGGGTGAAAATCGGCCCCCCCCCCAAAAAAAATTCATAAGCTTTTTTATTAAAGTTTTAAAAAGTTAAAATATATTTAAAAAATAGTTTTTTCTATAAAAAGCTTGAAAAAAAAGAGAAAATAAGAGATTTGAGGAAAAAAAGCTTTTCTGAAATTTTCTTTTTTTTCTCTCTCTCTCTTGAAGCCTTTTGGCTTTCCGCTTTCCAGAGAAACTTATTGACTTTCTGAATTCCAGGAAATCTTTTAACATTTCAGATTCCGAAAACTTTTGACCTTTCACATTCCAATTTTTTTTGTCTTTTCATTTTCCCGAAACTGTTGGCTTTCCGTATTCCAGGAAAACCATTGGGATTCCGAAATTTTTGGACCGTTCGTATTCTAATACGTTCGGGGTAAATTCAATTTTTTTAAAAATTCCTAAAAATTAGTGAAAAATTAGACAAAGGTTATTTTAAATTTTTAGAAAATGCGGGGTTAGTGATTGGCATGTGGTGTGTCCATTTGGGCACCCGTGACCATTTAAATTTCTTTAAAAATCTATTTTTTATCCAGAAAATTAGGAAATCCATTAAAATTATAAATTTTTATTGGATTTGAGAATTGTCGGGCGAAATTAAAAACTTTGTGAATGATGGGATTCTCAGGAGAAATTTGGAATATTCTAAAAATTATTTTTAAAAATCCTATAAATTGGTATTTTTAAAATATAAATGGTATTTCGGTAAATCTAATTGCTAAAAATTTTCTGGAAAAATATAGGTTGGAATGCCATAAGATAGGTTTGATGGAATTCAAAATTAGCATATTTTTGAGGCCCTAGAAAATTAGAAAAAATTAGGAAAAAATCATGGTAATTCCTTTTTCTCGAGAATTCTTATTTTCGAGGGTTATTTGGAGTTCATGGGTTAGTTAATTTAGTTGTTTTGGTGGATTTTATTGGATGGTTTCCGAGTTTTATTTGGACTCATCAGGTCTTACCTAGATCACCTGTGTCTAGGGTTTTTAATGAGTGCTACACGTATGTGTTTCACTTGCTTACTTTGGAGTTTTGCTTGAATAACACCACGTTCATATACTCCGGATTAATGAGTTGGCCACCAATTTTAATGCTTCTTTTGGCATGATTAATGATCATTAGATGTCATGCATTTATTTTTATGATCAACTATGGTTTTAATAGATTCAAGGTGCTTCTATGCTTCTATCCATGGTTTTATAAGGATCTTTTGATCTTTTGGATAATATCATGTGCTTTGAAGGTAGCATTTGCCTTCGTTTTTTGCACATAATTTTGGGCTATGTTCTTTGTACTCTTATACATATTCCAACTTAGATACTAGTTGCTTATGTATCTAGGTGCATTGTTATTTTTCTACCCCAACTTTATTGTGTTTATTAGGTAGTTATCATTAGAAAATCGCCAATAGTTCAAATTCTTTTCTAATGATGTACTCGGAAAGAGTTATTCCTTGATGTGGTCTCAGGTATATAGCGACAGGTTTTAGTATGTGAAAGTCTGGGATAAGGCTATCTTATTCCTTTTATGCAGGATTTTATTCATATTTCCTAGACGACATACTAGGGAGTTCCAAATTGGTAAGGTATGTATGGGTGGTAACATGGTGGTATGGGACGCTGCGATTCCTCGCATATATTATCTTATGGGATAATTTGGTCTCAGGATTGTTGTCTTGCTTACATCACTTAGCATGTTGAACCCAACATTCAAAGACAATCTCATTTTTTGAATTCACTTGAAGTTGTAGTGTAGGCATTCTCTAGATAAAATCCTTTTATCTATAGCCTGCATGTTTTGATGAGTGTAATCTCATCGGCATTTTCACTTGTTGAAATATCTTTCTTTAGAGTTTAACGAGTTTAT